>NW_027141490.1:0-300000 GCF_036365525.1 Heterodontus francisci | reverse complement strand
CCATTCTGGTTCGTGCCCCACGCTCAGTACAATTCTGCAGTGACAGATACTCCTAGTAACACATAGTCACTGGAATCAGGTGTTCCACTCTTGTTCGTGATTCACACTCAGTATAATTCTACAGTGACAGTTACACCCAATAATACATGGTCACTGGGGTCAGGTGCTCCACTCTGGTTAGTGACCCACACTCAGTACAATTCTACATTGACAGATGCTCCAGTAAAAAATAGTCACCGGGATCAGGTGTTCAATTCTGGTCAGTGACCCACACTCAGTACAATTCCACAGTGACAGACACTCCCAGTAGTCCATAGCCACTGGGATCAGGTGTTGCACTCCGGTTAGTGACCCACGCTCAGTGCAATACTACAGTCACGGAATCTCCCAATAATACATGGTCACTGAGGCCAGGTGTTTCTTTCTGGTTATTGACCCACACTCAGTACAATTTTACAGAGACAGATACTCCCAATAATACATGGTCACTGGGATCAGGAGTTCCACACCGGTTCGTGACCCACACTCAGCACAATTCTACAGTGACAGACTCTCCTAGTAAAATATAGTCACTGGGATCAGGTGTTGCACTCCGGTTAATGACCCATGCTCAGTACAATTCTACAGTCACAGAATCTCCCAGTAAAACATAATCACTGGGATCAGGTGTTCCATTCTGGTTAGTGATTTACACTCAGCACAGTTCTACATTGACAGATACTCCAGTCATACATAGTCACTGGTATCAGGTGTTGCACTCCGGTTGGTGATCCACACTCTGGACAATTCTACAGTGACAGACATTCTCAGTAATACATAGCCACTGGGATCAGGTGTTGCACTCCTGGTAGTGACCCACGCTCAGTACAATTCTACAGTGACAGACACTCCCAATAATACATGGTCACTTGGATCACGTGTTCCATTCTGGTTAGTGACCCACGCTCAGTACAATTCTGCAGTGACAGATACTCCTAGTAATACATAGTCACTGGAATCAGGTGTTCCACTCTTGTTAGTGATTCACACTCAGTATAATTCTACAGTGACAGTTACACCCAATAATACATGGTCACTGGGGTCAGGTGCTCCACTCTGGTTAGTGACCCACACTCAGTACAATTCTACATTGACAGATGCTCCAGTAACCCATAGTCACCGGGATCAGGTGTTCAATTCTGGTCAGTGACCCACACTCAGTACAATTCCACAGTGACAGATACTCCAGTAACACATGGTCACTGGGATCAGGTGTGGCACTCCGATTAGTGATCCACACTCAGCTCAGTTCTGCAGTGACAGATACTCCCAATAATACATGATCACTGGAATCAGGTGTTCCATTCTGGTTAGTGATTTACACTCAGCTCAATTCTGCAGTGACAGATACTCCCAATAATACATGATCACTGGGATCAGGTGTTCCATTCTGGTTAGTGGCCCACACTCAGTACAATTCTGCATTGACAGATACTCCTAGTGACACATAGTCACTGGAATCAGGTGTTCCATTCTTGTTCGTGATTCACACTCAGCATAATTCTACAGTGACAGTAACACCCAATAATACATGGTCACTGGGGTCAGGTGCTCCACTCTGGTTAGTGCCCCACACTCAGTACAATTCTACATTGACAGATGCTCCAGTAAAACATAGTCACCGGGATCAGGTGTTCAATTATGGTCAGTGCCCCACACTCAGTACAATTCCACAGTGACAGACACTCCCAGTAGTCCATAGCCACTGGGATCAGGTGTTGCACTCCGGTTAGTGACCGACGCTCAGTGCAATACTACAGTCACGGAATCTCCCAATAATACATGGTCACGGAGGCCAGGTGTTTCTTTCTGGTTATTGACCCACACTCAGTACAATTTTACAGAGACAGATACTCCCAATAATACATGGTCACTGGGATCAGGAGTTCCACACCGGTTCGTGACCCACACTCAGCACAATTCTACAGTGACAGACTCTCCCAGTAAAACATAGTCACTGGGATCAGGTGTTGCACTCCGGTTAATGACCCATGCTCAGTACAATTCTACAGTCACAGAATCTCCCAGTAAAACATAGTCACTGGGATCAGGTGTTCCATTCTGGTTAGTGATTTACACTCAGCACAGTTCTACATTGACAGATACTCCAGTCATACATAGTCACTGGTATCAGGTGTTGCACTCCGGTTGGTGATCCACACTCTGGACAATTCTACAGCGACAGACATTCTCAGTAATACATAGCCACTGGGATCAGGTGTTGCACTCCGGTTAGTGACCCACGCTCAGTACAATTCAACAGTGACAGACACTCCCAATAATACATGGTCACTTGGATCACGTGTTCCATTCTGATTAGTGACCCACGCTCAGTACAATTCTGCAGTGTCAGATACTCCTAGTAATACATAGTCACTGGAATCAGGTGTTCCACCCTTGTTAGTGATTCACACTCAGTATAATTCTACAGTGACAGTTACACCCAATAATGCATGGTCACTGGGGTCAGGTGCTCCACTCTGGTTGGTGACCCACACTCAGTACAATTCTACATTGACAGATGCTCCAGTAACACATAGTCACCGGGATCAGGTGTTCAATTCTGGTCAGTGACCCACATTCAGTACAATTCCACAGTGACAGATACTCCAGTAACACATGGTCACTGGGATCAGGTGTGGCACTCCGATTAGTGATCCACACTCAGCTCAGTTCTGTAGTGACAGATACTCCCAATAATACATGATCACTGGAATCAGGTGTTCCATTCTGGTTAGTGATTTACACTCAGCACAATTCTACAGTGACAGACATTCTCAGTAATACATAGCCACTGGGATCAGGTGTTGCATTCCGGTTAGTGACCCAGGCTCAGTACAATTCAACAGTGACAGACACTCCCTATAATACATGGTCACTTGGATCACGTGTTCCATTCTGATTAGTGACCCACGCTCAGTACAATTCTGCAGTGTCAGATACTCCTAGTAATACATAGTCACTGGAATCAGGTGTTCCACTCTTGTAAGTGATTCACACTCAGTATAATTCTACAGTGACAGTTACACCCAATAATACATGGCACTGGGGTCAGGTGCTCCACTCTGGTTGGTGACCCACACTCAGTACAATTCTACATTGACAGATGCTCCAGTAACACATAGTCACCTGGATCAGGTGTTCAATTCTGGTCAGTGACCCACACTCAGTACAATTCCACAGTGACAGATACTCCAGTAACACATGGTCACTGGGATCAGGTGTGGCACTCCGATTAGTGATCCACACTCAGCTCAGTTCTGCAGTGACAGATACACCCAATAATACATGATCACTGGAATCAGGTGTTCCATTCTGGTTAGTGATTTACACTCAGCTCAATTCTGCAGTGACAGATACTCCCAATAATACATGATCACTGGAATCAGGTGTTCCATTCTGGTTAGTGGCCCACACTCAGTACAATTCTACATTGACAGATACTCCAGTAACACATAGTCACTGGGATCAGGTGTTGCACTCCGGTTGGTGATCCACACTCTGTACAATTCTACAGTGACAGATACTGCCAATAATATATGGTCACTGGGATCAGGTTTTCCATTCTGGTTAGTGACCCACACTCAGTACAATTCTACAGTGACAGATACTCCTAGTAATACATAGTCAATGGGATCATGTGTTTCATTCTGGTTAGTGATTAACACTCAGCACAATTTTACAGTGACAGATACTCATAATAATATATGGTCTCTGGAATTCTGTGTGCCATTCTGTTTAGTTACCCACAATCAGTACAATTTTACAGTGACAGATACTCCAGTAACACATAGTCACTGGGATCAGGTGTTGCAATCTGGTTAGTGATCCACCCTCAGTACAATTCTGCAGTGACAGATACTCCAGTAACACATAGTCACTGGGATCAGGTGTGGCACTCCGGTTGGTGATCCACACTCTGTACAATTCTACAGTGACAGATACTGCCAATAATATATGGTCACTGGGATCAGGTTTTCCATTCTGGTTAGTGACCCACACTCAGTACAATTCTACAGTGACAGATACTCCTAGTAATACATAGTCAATGGGATCATGTGTTCCATTCTGGTTAGTGATTAACACTCAGCACTATTTTACAGTGACAGATACTCATAACAATGTATGGTCTCTGGAATTCGGTGTTCCATTCTGTTTAGTTACCCACAATCAGTACAATTTTACAGTGACAGATACTCCAGTAACACATAGTCACTGGGATCAGGTGTTGCAATCTGGTTATTGATCCACCCTCAGTACAATTCTGCAGTGACAGATACTCATAATAATATATGGTCACTGAGACCACGTGTTTAGTTCTGGCTAGTGACCCACACTCAGTACAATTCTACAGTGACAGATACTCCAGTCACACTTAGTCACTGGGACCAGGTGTTTAGTTCTGGTGAGTGACCCACACTCAGTACAATTCTACAGTGACAGATACTCCAGTCACACTTAGTCACTGGGACCAGGTGTTTAGTTCTGGTGAGTGACCCACACTCAGTACAATTCTACAGTGACAGATACTCCAGACACACTTAGTCACTGGGACCAGGTGTTGCACTCCGATTAGTGATCCAAAATCAGTACAATTCTACAGTGTGAGATACTCCAGTATTACATAGTCTCTGGTATCATGTGTTCCATTCTGTTTAGTGATTAACACTCAGCACAATTCTGCAGTGACAGTTACTTCCAATAATACATGATCACTGGGATCAGGTGTTCCATTCTGGTCAGTGACCCACACACAGTACAATTCTACATTGACAGATACTCCAGCAACACATAGTCACTGGGATCAGGTGTTGCACTCCGGTTGGTGATCCACACTCAGTACAATTCTGCAGTGACAGATACTCCAGTAATACGAAGCCACTGGGATCAGGTGTTGCACTGCGGTTAGTGACCCACACTCAGTACAATTCTACAGTGACAGGCACTCCCAATAATACATGTTCACTGGGATCAGGTGTTATTTTCTGGATAGTGACCCACACTCTGTACAATTTTACAGTGAATGACACCCCAGTAAAACATTGTCACTGCGATCAGGTGTTGCACTCCTGTTAGTGATCCACACTCAGTACAATTCTACATTGACAGATACTCCAGTAACACATAGTCACTGGGATCAGGTGTTGCACTCCGGTTGGTGATCCACACTCTGTACAATTCTACAGTGACAGATACTGCCAATAATATATGGTCACTGGGATCAGGTTTTCCATTCTGGTTAGTGACCCACACTCAGTACAATTCTACAGTGACAGATACTCCTAGTAATACATAGTCAATGGGATCATGTGTTTCATTCTGGTTAGTGATTAACACTCAGCACAATTTTACAGTGACAGATACTCATAATAATATATGGTCACTGGAATTCTGTGTGCCATTCTGTTTAGTTACCCACAATCAGTACAATTTTACAGTGACAGATACTCCAGTAACACATAGTCACTGGGATCAGGTGTTGCAATCTGGTTAGTGATCCACCCTCAGTACAATTCTGCAGTGACAGATACTCCAGTAACACATAGTCACTGGGATCAGGTGTGGCACTCCGGTTGGTGATCCACACTCTGTACAATTCTACAGTGACAGATACTGCCAATAATATATGGTCACTGGGATCAGGTTTTCCATTCTGGTTAGTGACCCACACTCAGTACAATTCTACAGTGACAGATACTCCTAGTAATACATAGTCAATGGGATCATGTGTTCCATTCTGGTTAGTGATTAACACTCAGCACTATTTTACAGTGACAGATACTCATAACAATGTATGGTCTCTGGAATTCGGTGTTCCATTCTGTTTAGTTACCCACAATCAGTACAATTTTACAGTGACAGATACTCCAGTAACACATAGTCACTGGGATCAGGTGTTGCAATCTGGTTATTGATCCACCCTCAGTACAATTCTGCAGTGACAGATACTCATAATAATATATGGTCACTGAGACCACGTGTTTAGTTCTGGCTAGTGACCCACACTCAGTACAATTCTACAGTGACAGATACTCCAGTCACACTTAGTCACTGGGACCAGGTGTTTAGTTCTGGTGAGTGACCCACACTCAGTACAATTCTACAGTGACAGATACTCCAGTCACACTTAGTCACTGGGACCAGGTGTTTAGTTCTGGTGAGTGACCCACACTCAGTACAATTCTACAGTGACAGATACTCCAGTCACACTTAGTCACTGGGACCAGGTGTTTAGTTCTGGTGAGTGACCCACACTCAGTACAATTCTACAGTGACAGATACTCCAGACACACTTAGTCACTGGGACCAGGTGTTGCACTCCGATTAGTGATCCAAAATCAGTACAATTCTACAGTGTGAGATACTCCAGTATTACATAGTCTCTGGTATCATGTGTTCCATTCTGTTTAGTGATTAACACTCAGCACAATTCTGCAGTGACAGTTACTTCCAATAATACATGATCACTGGGATCAGGTGTTCCATTCTGGTCAGTGACCCACACACAGTACAATTCTACATTGACAGATACTCCAGCAACACATAGTCACTGGGATCAGGTGTTGCACTCCGGTTGGTGATCCACACTCAGTACAATTCTGCAGTGACAGATACTCCAGTAATACGAAGCCACTGGGATCAGGTGTTGCACTGCGGTTAGTGACCCACACTCAGTACAATTCTACAGTGACAGGCACTCCCAATAATACATGTTCACTGGGATCAGGTGTTATTTTCTGGATAGTGACCCACACTCTGTACAATTTTACAGTGAATGATACCCCAGTAAAACATTGTCACTGCGATCAGGTGTTGCACTCCTGTTAGTGATCCACACTCAGTACAATTCTACAGTGACAGATATTCCCAGTAATACATAGCCACTGGGTTCAGGTGTTGCACTCCGGTTTGTGACCCACGCTCAGTACAAATCTACAGTGACAGACACTCCCAATAGTACATGGCCACCGGGATCAGGTGTTCCACTCCGGTTACTGACCCACACTCAGTACAATTCTACAGTGACAGATACTCCCAATTATACATGGTCACTGGGATCAGGAGTTCCACACCGGTTCGTGACCCACACTCAGTACAATTCTACAGTGACAGACTCTCCCAATAAAACATAGTCACTGGGATCAGGTGTTGCACTCCGGTTAGTGACCCATGCTCAGTACAATTCTACAGTCACAGAATCTCCCAGTAAAACATAGTCACTGGGATCAGGTGTTCCATTCTGGTTAGTGATTTACACTCAGCACAGTTCTACATTGACAGATACTCCAGTAATACATAGTCACTGGTATCAGGTGTTGCACTCCGGTTGGTGATCCACACTCTGGACAATTCTACAGTGACAGACATTCTTAGTAATACATAACCACTGGGATCAGGTGGTGCACTCCGG
Source organism: Heterodontus francisci (assembly GCF_036365525.1). NCBI lineage: Eukaryota > Metazoa > Chordata > Chondrichthyes > Heterodontiformes > Heterodontidae > Heterodontus > Heterodontus francisci. Next base: position 292,550 of record NW_027141490.1, on the reverse strand, counting down.
TTAGTGACCCACGCTCAGTACAATTCTACAGTGACAGACACTCCCAATAATACATGGTCACTGGGATCACGTGTTCCATACTGGTTAGTGACCCACGCTCAGTACAATTCTGCAGTGACAGATACTCCTAGTAATACATAGTCACTGGAATCAGGTGTTCCACTCTTGTTAGTGATTCACACTCAGTATAATTCTACAGTGACTGTTACACCCAATAATACATGGTCACTGGGGCCAGGTGCTCCACTCTGGTTAGTGACCCACACTCAGTACAATTCTACAGTGACAGTTGCTCCAGTAACACATAGTCACCGGGATCAGGTGTTCAATTCTGGTCAGTGACCCACACTCAGTACAATTCCACAGTGACAGATTCTCCAGTAACACATAGTCACTGGGATCAGGTGTGGCACTCCGATTCGTGATCCACACTCAGCTCAATTCTGCAGTGACTGTTTCTCCCAATAATACATGATCACTAGGATCAGGTGTTTCATTCTGGTTAGTGATTAACACTCAGCACAATTTTACAGTGACAGATACTCATAACAATGTATGGTCTCTGGAATTCGGTGTTCCATTCTGTTTAGTTACCCACAATCAGTACAATTTTACAGTGACAGATACTCCAGTAACACATAGTCACATTAGATCAGGTGTTGCAATCTGGTTAGTGATCCACCCTCAGTACAATTCTGCAGTGACAGATACTCATAATAATATATGGTCACTGAGACCACGTGTTTAGTTCTGGTTAGTGACCCACACTCAGTACAATTCTACAGTGACAGATACTCCAGTCACACTTAGTCACTGGGACCAGGTGTTGCAGTCCGATTAGTGATCCAAAATCAGTACAATTCTACACTGAGAGATAGTCCAGTATTACATAGTCTCTGGTATCATGTGTTCCATTCTGTTTAGTGATTAACACTCGGCACAATTCTGCAGTGACAGTTACTACCAATAATACATGATCACTGGGATCAGGTGTTCCATTCTGGTCAGTGACCCACACTCAGTACAATTCTACATTGACAGATACTCCAGTAACACATAGTCACTGGGATCAGGTGTTGCACTCCGGTTGGTGATCCACACTCAGTACAATTCTGCAGTGACAGATACTCCAGTAATACGAAGCCACTGGGATCAGGTGTTGCACTGCGGTTAGTGACCCACACTCAGTGCAATTCTACAGTGACAGGCACTCCCAATAATACATTGTCACTGGGATCAGGTGTTCTTTTCTGGATAGTGACCCACACTCAGCACAATTCTACAGTGACAGACTCTCCCAGTAAAACATAGTCACTGGGATCAGGTGTTGCACTCCGGTTAGTGACCCATGATCAGTACAACTCTACAGTCACAGAATCTCCCAGTAAAACATAGTCACTGGGATCAGGTGTTCCATTCTGGTTAGTGATTTACACTCAGCTCAATTCTGCAGTGACAGATACTCCCAATAATACATGATCACTGGGATCAGGTGTTCCATTCTGGTTAGTGGCCCACACTCAGTACAATTCTACATTGACAGATACTCCAGTAACACATAGTCACTGGGATCAGGTGTTGCACTCCGTTTGGTGATCCACACTTTGTACAATTCTACAGTGACAGATACTGCCAATAATATATGGTCACTGGGATCAGGTTTTCCATTCTGGTTAGTGACCCACACTCAGTACAATTCTACAGTGACAGATACTCCTAGTAATACATAGTCAATGGGATCATGTGTTTCATTCTGGTTAGTGATTAACACTCAGCACAATTTTACAGTGACAGATAATCATAATAATATATGGTCTCTGGAATTCTGTGTGCCATTCTGTTTAGTTACCCACAATCAGTACAATTTTACAGTGACAGATACTCCAGTAACACATAGTCACTGGGATCAGGTGTTGCAATCTGGTTAGTGATCCACCCTCAGTACAATTCTGCAGTGACAGATACTCATAATAATATATGGTCACTGAGACCACGTGTTTAGTTCTGGTTAGTGACCCACACTCAGTACAATTCTACAGTGACAGATACTCGAGTCACACTTAGTCACTGGGACCAGGTGTTGCACTCCGATTAGTGATCCAAAATCAGTACAATTCTACACTGAGAGATACTCCAGTATTACATAGTCTCTGGTATCATGTGTTCCATTCTGTTTAGTGATTAACGCTCAGCACAATTCTGCAGTGACAGTTACTACCAATAATACATGATCACTGGGATCAGGTGTTCCATTCTGGTCAGTGACCCACACTCAGTACAATTCTACATTGACAGATACTCCAGCAACACATAGTCACTGGGATCAGGTGTTGCACTCCGGTTAGTGACCGACGCTCAGTGCAATACTACAGTCACGGAATCTCCCAATAATACATGGTCACTGAGACCAGGTGTTTCTTTCTGGTTATTGACCCACACTCAGTACAATCTTACAGAGACAGATACTCCCAATAATACATGGTCACTGAGATCAGGAGTTCCACACCGGTTCGTGACCCACACTCAGCACAATTCGACAGTGACCGACTCTCCCAGTAAAACATAGTCACTGGGATCAGGTGTTGCACTCCGGTTAATGACCCATGCTCAGTACAATTCTACAGTCACAGAATCTCCCAGTAAATCATAGTCACTGGGATCAGGTGTTCCATTCTGGTTAGTGATTTACACTCAGCACAGTTCTACATTGACAGATACTCCAGTCATACATAGTCACTGGTATCAGGTGTTGCACTCCGGTTGGTGATCCACACTCTGGACAATTCTGCAGTGACAGACATTCTCAGTAATGCATAGCCACTGGGATCAGGTGTTGCACTCCGGTTAGTGACCCACGCTCAGTACAATTCTACAGTGACAGACACTCCCAATAATACATGGTCACTTGGAGCACGTGTTCCATTCTGGTTAGTGACCCACACTCAGTACAATTCTGCTGTGACAGATACTCCTATTAATACATAGTCACTGGAATCAGGTGTTCCACTCTTGTTAGTGATTCACACTCAGTATAATTCTACAGTGACAGTTACACCCAATAATACATGGTCACTGGGGTCAGGTGCTCCACTCTGGTTAGTGACCCACACTCAGTACAATTCTACATTGACAGATGCTCCAGTAACACATAGTCACCGGGATCAGGTGTTCAATTCTGGTCAGTGACCCACACTCAGTACAATTCCACAGTGACAGATACTCCAGTAACACATGGTCACTGGGATCAGGTGTGGCACTCCGATTAGTGATCCACACTCAGCTCAGTTCTGCAGTGACAGATACTCCCAATAATACATGATCACTGGAATAAGGTGTTCCATTCTGGTTAGTGATTTACACTCAGCTCAATTCTGCAGTGACAGATACTCCCAATAATACATGATCACTGGGATCAGGTGTTCCATTCTGGTCAGTGACCCACACTCAGTACAATTCTACAGTGACAGATACTCCAGTAACACATGGTCACTGGGATCAGGTGTGGCACTCCGATCAGTGATCCACACTCAGTACAATTCCACAGTGACAGACACTCCCAGTAGTCCATAGCCACTGGGATCAGGTGTTGCACTCCGGTTAGTGACCCACGCTCAGTGCAATACTACAGTCACGGAATCTCCCAATAATACATGGTCACTGAGACCAGGTGTTTCTTTCTGGTTATTGACCCACACTCAGTACAATTTTACAGAGACAGATACTCCCAATAATACATGGTCACTGGGATCAGGAGTTCCACACCGGTTCGTGACCCACACTCAGCACAATTCGACAGTGACAGACTCTCCCAGTAAAACATAGTCACTGGGATCAGGTGTTGCACTCCGGTTAATGACCCATGCTCAGTACAATTCTACAGTCACAGAATCTCCCAGTAAATCATAGTCACTGGGATCAGGTGTTCCATTCTGGTTAGTGATTTACACTCAGCACAGTTCTACATTGACAGATACTCCAGTCATACATAGTCACTGGTATCAGGTGTTGCACTCCGGTTGGTGATCCACACACTGGACAATTCTGCAGTGACAGACATTCTCAGTAATACATAGCCACTGGGATCAGGTGTTGCACTCCTGTTAGTGACCCACGCTCAGTACAATTCTACAGTGACAGACACTCCCAATAATACATGGTCACTTGGATCACGTGTTCCATTCTGCTTAGTGCCCCACGCTCAGTACAATTCTGCAGTGACAGATACTCCGAGTAATACATAGTCACTGGAATAAGGTGTTCCACTCTTGTTAGTGATTCACACTCAGTATAATTCTACAGTGACAGTTACACCCAATAATACATGGTCACTGGGGTCAGGTGCTCCACTCTGGTTAGTGACCCACACTCAGTACAATTCTGCATTGACAGATGCTCCAGTAACACATAGTCACCGGGATCAGGTGTTCAATTCTGGTCAGTGACCCACACTCAGTACAATTCCACAGTGACAGATACTCCAGTAACACATGGTCACTGGGATCAGGTGTGGCACTCCGATTAGTGATCCACACTCAGCTCAGTTCTGCAGTGACAGATACTCCCAATAATACATGATCACTGGAATAAGGTGTTCCATTCTGGTTAGTGATTTACACTCAGCTCAATTCTGCAGTGACAGATACTCCCAATAATACATGATCACTGGGATCAGGTGTTCCATTCTGGTTAGTGGCCCACACTCAGTACAATTCTACATTGACAGATACTCCAGTAACACATAGTCACTGGGATCAGGTGTTGCACTCCGGTTGGTGATCCACACTCTGTACAATTCTACAGTGACAGATACTGCCAATAATATATGGTCACTGGGATCAGGTTTTCCATTCTGGTTAGTGACCCACACTCAGTACAATTCTACAGTGACAGATACTCCTAGTAATACATAGTCAATGGGATCATGTGTTTCATTCTGGTTAGTGATTAACACTCAGCACAATTTTGCAGTGACAGATACTCATAATAATATATGGTCTCTGGAATTCTGTGTGCCATTCTGTTTCGTTACCCACAATCAGTACAATTTTAGAGTGACAGATACTCCAGTAACACATAGTCACTGGGATCAGGTGTTGCAATCTGGTTATTGATCCACCCTCAGTACAATTCTGCAGTGACAGATACTCATAATAATATATGGTCACTGAGACCACGTGTTTAGTTCTGGTGAGTGACCCACACTCAGTACAATTCTACAGTGACAGATACTCCAGTCACACTTAGTCACTGGGACCAGGTGTTGCACTCCGATTAGTGATCCAAAATCAGTACAATTCTACACTGAGAGATACTCCAGTATTACATAGTCTCTGGTATCATGTGTTCCATTCTGTTTAGTGATTAACACTCAGCACAATTCTGCAGTGACAGTTACTACCAATAATACATGATCACTGGGATCAGGTGTTCCATTCAGGTCAGTGACCCACACACAGTACAATTCTACATTGACAGATACTCCAGCAACACATAGTCACTGGGATCAGGTGTTGCACTCCGGTTGGTGATCCACACTCAGTACAATTCTACAGTGACAGATACTCCAGTAATACGAAGCCACTGGGATCAGGTGTTGCACTGCGGTTAGTGACCCACACTCAGTACAATTCTACAGTGACAGGCACTCCCAATAATACATGTTCACTGGGATCAGGTGTTCTTTTCTGGATAGTGACCCACACTCTGTACAATTTTACAGTGAATTATACCCCAGTAAAACATTGTCACTGGGATTAGGTGTTGCACTCCTGTTAGTGATCCACACTCAGTACAATTCTACAGTGACAGATATTCCCAGTAATACAAAGCCACTGGGATCAGGTGTTGCACTCCGGTTTGTGACCCACGCTCAGTACAAATCTACAGTGACAGACACTCCAAATAATACATGGCCACCGGGATCAGGTGTTCCACTCCGGTTACTGACCCACACTCAGTACAATTCTACAGTGACAGATACTCCGAGCAATACATGGTTACTGGAATCAGGTGCTCCACTCTTGTTAGTGACTCACACACAGTACAATTGTGTCGCGACAGAGACTCCCAATAATACAAGGTCACTGAGACCAGGTGTTCCATTCTGTTTAGTGATCCACACTCAGTAGAATTCTGCAGTGACATGTACTCCAGTACCAAATCGTCAATGGGATCAAGTGTTGAACTCCGGTTAGTGACCCACGCTCAGTACAATTCTACAGTGACAGACACTCCCAATAATACATGGTCACTGGGATCACGTGTTCCATTCTGGTTAGTGCCCCACGCTCAGTACAATTCTGCAGTGACAGATACTCCTAGTAACACATAGTCACTGGAATCAGGTGTTCCACTCTTGTTCCTGATTCACACTCAGTATAATTCTACAGTGACAGTTACACCCAATAATACATGGTCACTGGGGTCAGGTGCTCCACTCTGGTTAGTGACCCACACTCAGTACAATTCTACATTGACAGATGCTCCAGTAAAACATAGTCACCGGGATCAGGTGTTCAATTCTGGTCAGTGACCCACACTCAGTACAATTCCACAGTGACAGACACTCCCAGTAGTCCATAGCCACTGGGATCAGGTGTTGCACTCCGGTTAGTGACCCACGCTCAGTGCAATACTACAGTCACGGAATCTCCCAATAATACATGGTCACTGAGGCCAGGTGTTTCTTTCTGGTTATTGACCCACAATCAGTACAATTTTACAGAGACAGATACTCCCAATAATACATGGTCACTGGGATCAGGAGTTCCACACCGGTTCGTGACCCACACTCAGCACAATTCTACAGTGACAGACTCTCCTAGTAAAATATAGTCACTGGGATCAGGTGTTGCTCTCCGGTTAATGACCCATGCTCAGTACAATTCTACAGTCACAGAATCTCCCAGTAAAACATAGTCACTGGGATCAGGTGTTCCATTCTGGTTAGTGATTTACACTCAGCACAGTTCTACATTGACAGATACTCCAGTCATACATAGTCACTGGTATCAGGTGTTGCACTCCGGTTGGTGATCCACACTCTGGACAATTCTGCAGTGACAGACATTCTCAGTAATACATAGCCACTGGGATCAGGTGTTGCACTCCGGGTAGTGACCCACGCTCAGTACAATTCTACAGTGACAGACACTCCCAATAATACATGGTCACTTGGATCACGTGTTCCATTCTTGTTAGTGACCCACGCTCAGTACAATTCTGCAGTGACAGATACTCCTAGTAATACATATCACTGGAATCAGGTGTACCACTCTTGTTAGTGATTCACACTCAGTATAATTCTACAGTGACAGTTACACCCAATAATACATGGTCACTGGAGTCAGGTGCTCCACTCTGGTTAGTGACCCACACTCAGTACAATTCTACATTGACAGATGCTCCAGTAACCCATAGTCACCGGGATCAGGTGTTCAATTCTGGTCAGTGACCCACACTCAGTACAATTCCACAGTGACAGACACTCCCAGTAGTCCATAGCCACTGGGATCAGGTGTTGCACTCCGGTTAGTGACCCTCGCTCAGTGCAATACTACAGTCACGGAATCTCCCAATAATACATGGTCACTGAGACCAGGTGTTTCTTTCTGGTTATTGACCCACACTCAGTACAATTTTACAGAGACAGATATTCCCAATAATACATGGTCACTGGGATCAGGAGTTCCACACCGGTTCGTGACCCACACTCAGCACAATTCGACAGTGACAGACTCTCCCAGTAAAACATAGTCACTGGGATCAGGTGTTGCACTCCGGTTAATGACCCATGCTCAGTACAATTCTACAGTCACAGAATCTCCCAGTAAATCATAGTCACTGGGATCAGGTGTTCCATTCTGGTTAGTGATTTACACTCAGCACAGTTCTACATTGACAGATACTCCAGTCATACATAGTCACTGGTATCAGGTGTTGCACTCCGGTTGGTGATCTACACACTGGACAATTCTGCAGTGACAGACATTCTCAGTAATACATAGCCACTGGGATCAGGTGTTGCACTCCTGTTAGTGACCCACGCTCAGTACAATTCTACAGTGACAGACACTCCCAATAATACATGGTCACTTGGATCACGTGTTCCATTCTGGTTAGTGACCCACGCTCAGTACAATTCTGCAGTGACAGATACTCCTAGTAATACATAGTCACTGGAATCAGGTGTTCCACTCTTGTTAGTGTTTCATACTCAGTATAATTCTACAGTGACAGTTACACCCAATAATACATGGTCACTGGGGTCAGGTGCTCCACTCTGGTTAGTGACCCACACTCAGTACAATTCTACATTGACAGATGCTCCAGTAAAACATAGTCACCGGGATCAGGTGTTCAATTCTGGTCAGTGACCCACACTCAGTACAATTCCACAGTGACAGACACTCCCAGTAGTCCATAGCCACTGGGATCAGGTGTTGCACTCCGGTTAGTGACCCACGCTCAGTGCAATACTACAGTCACGGAATCTCCCAATAATACATGGTCACTGAGACCAGGTGTTTCTTTCTGGTTATTGACCCACACTCAGTACAATTTTACAGAGACAGATACTCCCAATAATACATGGTCACTGGGATCAGGAGTTCCACACCGGTTCGTGACCCACACTCAGCACAATTCGACAGTGACAGACTCTCCCAGTAAAACATAGTCACTGGGATCAGGTGTTGCACTCCGGTTAATGACCCATGCTCAGTACAATTCTACAGTCACAGAATCTCCCAGTAAATCATAGTCACTGGGATCAGGTGTTCCATTCTGGTTAGTGATTTACACTCAGCACAGTTCTACATTGACAGATACTCCAGTCATACATAGTCACTGGTATCAGGTGTTGCACTCCGGTTGGTGATCCACACACTGGACAATTCTGCAGTGACAGACATTCTCAGTAATACATAGCCACTGGGATAAGGTGTTGCACTCCTGTTAGTGACCCACGCTCAGTACAATTCTACAGTGACAGACACTCCCAATAATACATGGTCACTTGGATCACGTGTTCCATTCTGGTTAGTGACCCACGCTCAGTACAATTCTGCAGTGACAGATACTCCTAGTAATACATAGTCACTGGAATCAGGTGTTCCACTCTTGTTAGTGATTCACCTTCAGTATAATTCTACAGTGACAGTTACACCCAATAATACATGGTCACTGGGGTCAGGTGCTCCACTCTGGTTAGTGACCCACACTCAGTACACTTCTGCATTGACAGATGCTCCAGTAACACATAGTCACCGGGATCAGGTGTTCAATTCTGGTCAGTGACCCACACTCAGTACAATTCCACAGTGACAGATACTCCAGTAACACATGGTCACTGGGATCAGGTGTGGCACTCCGATTAGTGATCCACACTCAGCTCAGTTCTGCAGTGACAGATACTCCCAATAATACATGATCACTGGAATAAGGTGTTCCATTCTGGTTAGTGATTTACACTCAGCTCAATTCTGCAGTGACAGATACTCCCAATAATACATGATCACTGGGATCAGGTGTTCCATTCTGGTTAGTGGCCCACACTCAGTACAATTCTACATTGACAGATACTCCAGTAACACATAGTCACTGGGATCAGGTGTTGCACTCCGGTTGGTGATCCACACTCTGTACAATTCTACAGTGACAGATACTGCCAATAATATATGGTCACTGGGATCAGGTTTTCCATTCTGGTTAGTGACCCACACTCAGTACAATTCTACATTGACAGATACTCCAGTAATACATAGTCAATGGGATCATGTGTTTCATTCTGGTTAGTGATTAACACTCAGCACAATTTTACAGTGACAGATACTCATAATAATATATGGTCTCTGGAATTCTGTGTGCCATTCTGTTTCGTTACCCACAATCAGTACAATTTTAGAGTGACAGATACTCCAGTAACACATAGTCACTGGGATCAGGTGTTGCAATCTGGTTATTGATCCACCCTCAGTACAATTCTGCAGTGACAGATACTCATAATAATATATGGTCACTGAGACCACGTGTTTAGTTCTGGTGAGTGACCCACACTCAGTACAATTCTACAGTGACAGATACTCCAGTCACACTTAGTCACTGGGACCAGGTGTTGCACTCCGATTAGTGATCCAAAATCAGTACAATTCTACACTGAGAGATACTCCAGTATTACATAGTCTCTGGTATCATGTGTTCCATTCTGTTTAGTGATTAACACTCAGCACAATTCTGCAGTGACAGTTACTACCAATAATACATGATCACTGGGATCAGGTGTTCCATTCAGGTCAGTGACCCACACACAGTACAATTCTACATTGACAGATACTCCAGCAACACATAGTCACTGGGATCAGGTGTTGCACTCCGGTTGGTGATCCACACTCAGTACAATTCTACAGTGACAGATACTCCAGTAATACGAAGCCACTGGGATCAGGTGTTGCACTGCGGTTAGTGACCCACACTCAGTACAATTCTACAGTGACAGGCACTCCCAATAATACATGTTCACTGGGATCAGGTGCTCCACTCTGGTTAGTGACCCACACTCAGTACAATTCTGCATTGACAGATGCTCCAGTAACACATAGTCACCGGGATCAGGTGTTCAATTCTGGTCAGTGACCCACACTCAGTACAATTCCACAGTGACAGATACTCCAGTAACACATGGTCACTGGGATCAGGTGTGGCACTCCGATTAGTGATCCACACTCAGCTCAGTTCTGCAGTGACAGATACTCCCAATAATACATGATCACTGGAATAAGGTGTTCCATTCTGGTTAGTGATTTACACTCAGCTCAATTCTGCAGTGACAGATACTCCCAATAATACATGATCACTGGGATCAGGTGTTCCATTCTGGTTAGTGGCCCACACTCAGTACAATTCTACATTGACAGATACTCCAGTAACACATAGTCACTGGGATCAGGTGTTGCACTCCGGTTGGTGATCCACACTCTGTACAATTCTACAGTGACAGATACTGCCAATAATATATGGTCACTGGGATCAGGTTTTCCATTCTGGTTAGTGACCCACACTCAGTACAATTCTACAGTGACAGATACTCCTAGTAATACATAGTCAATGGGATCATGTGTTTCATTCTGGTTAGTGATTAACACTCAGCACAATTTTGCAGTGACAGATACTCATAATAATATATGGTCTCTGGAATTCTGTGTGCCATTCTGTTTCGTTACCCACAATCAGTACAATTTTAGAGTGACAGATACTCCAGTAACACATAGTCACTGGGATCAGGTGTTGCAATCTGGTTATTGATCCACCCTCAGTACAATTCTGCAGTGACAGATACTCATAATAATATATGGTCACTGAGACCACGTGTTTATTCTGGTGAGTGACCCACACTCAGTACAATTCTACAGTGACAGATACTCCAGTCACACATGGTCACTGGGACCAGGTGTTGCACTCCGATTAGTGATCCAAAATCAGTACAATTCTACACTGAGAGATACTCCAGTATTACATAGTCTCTGGTATCATGTGTTCCATTCTGTTTAGTGATTAACACTCAGCACAATTCTGCAGTGACAGTTACTACCAATAATACATGATCACTGGGATCAGGTGTTCCATTCAGGTCAGTGACCCACACACAGTACAATTCTGCATTGACAGATGCTCCAGTAACACATAGTCACCGGGATCAGGTGTTCAATTCTGGTCAGTGACCCACACTCAGTACAATTCCACAGTGACAGATACTCCAGTAACACATGGTCACTGGGACCAGGTGTTGCACTCCGATTAGTGATCCAAAATCAGTACAATTCTACACTGAGAGATACTCCAGTATTACATAGTCTCTGGTATCATGTGTTCCATTCTGTTTAGTGATTAACACTCAGCACAATTCTGCAGTGACAGTTACTACCAATAATACATGATCACTGGGACCAGGTGTTCCATTCAGGTCAGTGACCCACACACAGTACAATTCTACATTGACAGATACTCCAGCAACACATAGTCACTGGGATCAGGTGTTGCACTCCGGTTGGTGATCCACACTCAGTACAATTCTACAGTGACAGATACTCCAGTAATACGAAGCCACTGGGATCAGGTGTTGCACTGCGGTTAGTGACCCACACTCAGTACAATTCTACAGTGACAGGCACTCCCAATAATACATGTTCACTGGGATCAGGTGTTCTTTTCTGGATAGTGACCCACACTCTGTACAATTTTACAGTGAATGATACCCCAGTAAAACATTGTCACTGGGATTAGGTGTTGCACTCCTGTTAGTGATCCACACTCAGTACAATTCTACAGTGACAGATATTCCCAGTAATACAAAGCCACTGGGATCAGGTGTTGCACTCCGGTTTGTGACCCACGCTCAGTACAAATCTACAGTGACAGACACTCCAAATAATACATGGCCACCGGGATCAGGTGTTCCACTCCGGTTACTGACCCACACTCAGTACAATTCTACAGTGACAGATACTCCGAGCAATACATGGTTACTGGAATCAGGTGCTCCACTCTTGTTAGTGACTCACACACAGTACAATTGTGTCGCGACAGAGACTCCCAATAATACAAGGTCACTGAGACCAGGTGTTCCATTCTGTTTAGTGATCCACACTCAGTAGAATTCTGCAGTGACATGTACTCCAGTACCAAATCGTCAATGGGATCAGGTGTTGAACTCCGGTTAGTGACCCACGCTCAGTACAATTCTACAGTGACAGACACTCCCAATAATACATGGTCACTGGGATCACGTGTTCCATTCTGGTTAGTGCCCCACGCTCAGTACAATTCTGCAGTGACAGATACTCCTAGTAACACATAGTCACTGGAATCAGGTGTTCCACTCTTGTTCCTGATTCACACTCAGTATAATTCTACAGTGACAGTTACACCCAATAATAAATGGTCACTGGGGTCAGGTGCTCCACTCTGGTTAGTGACCCACACTCAGTACAATTCTACATTGACAGATGCTCCAGTAAAACATAGTCACCGGGATCAGGTGTTCAATTCTGGTCAGTGACCCACACTCAGTACAATTCCACAGTGACAGACACTCCCAGTAGTCCATAGCCACTGGGATCAGGTGTTGCACTCCGGTTAGTGACCCACGCTCAGTGCAATACTACAGTCACGGAATCTCCCAATAATACATGGTCACTGAGGCCAGGTGTTTCTTTCTGGTTATTGACCCACAATCAGTACAATTTTACAGAGACAGATACTCCCAATAATACATGGTCACTGGGATCAGGAGTTCCACACCGGTTCGCGACCCACACTCAGCACAATTCTACAGTGACAGACTCTCCTAGTAAAATATAGTCACTGGGATCAGGTGTTGCTCTCCGGTTAATGACCCATGCTCAGTACAATTCTACAGTCACAGAATCTCCCAGTAAAACATAGTCACTGGGATCAGGTGTTCCATTCTGGTTAGTGATTTACACTCAGCACAGTTCTACATTGACAGATACTCCAGTCATACATAGTCACTGGTATCAGGTGTTGCACTCCGGTTGGTGATCCACACTCTGGACAATTCTGCAGTGACAGACATTCTCAGTAATACATAGCCACTGGGATCAGGTGTTGCACTCCGGGTAGTGACCCACGCTCAGTACAATTCTACAGTGACAGACACTCCCAATAATACATGGTCACTTGGATCACGTGTTCCATTCTTGTTAGTGACCCACGCTCAGTACAATTCTGCAGTGACAGATACTCCTAGTAATACATAGTCACTGGAATCAGGTGTACCACTCTTGTTAGTGATTCACACTCAGTATAATTCTACAGTGACAGTTACACCCAATAATACATGGTCACTGGAGTCAGGTGCTCCACTCTGGTTAGTGACCCACACTCAGTACAATTCTACATTGACAGATGCTCCAGTAACCCATAGTCACCGGGATCAGGTGTTCAATTCTGGTCAGTGACCCACACTCAGTACAATTCCACAGTGACAGACACTCCCAGTAGTCCATAGCCACTGGGATCAGGTGTTGCACTCCGGTTAGTGACCCACGCTCAGTGCAATACTACAGTCACGGAATCTCCCAATAATACATGGTCACTGAGACCAGGTGTTTCTTTCTGGTTATTGACCCACACTCAGTACAATTTTACAGAGACAGATATTCCCAATAATACATGGTCACTGGGATCAGGAGTTCCACACCGGTTCGTGACCCACACTCAGCACAATTCGACAGTGACAGACTCTCCCAGTAAAACATAGTCACTGGGATCAGGTGTTGCACTCCGGTTAATGACCCATGCTCAGTACAATTCTACAGTCACAGAATCTCCCAGTAAATCATAGTCACTGGGATCAGGTGTTCCATTCTGGTTAGTGATTTACACTCAGCACAGTTCTACATTGACAGATACTCCAGTCATACATAGTCACTGGTATCAGGTGTTGCACTCCGGTTGGTGATCTACACACTGGACAATTCTGCAGTGACAGACATTCTCAGTAATACATAGCCACTGGGATCAGGTGTTGCACTCCTGTTAGTGACCCACGCTCAGTACAATTCTACAGTGACAGACACTCCCAATAATACATGGTCACTTGGATCACGTGTTCCATTCTGGTTAGTGACCCACGCTCAGTACAATTCTGCAGTGACAGATACTCCTAGTAATACATAGTCACTGGAATCAGGTGTTCCACTCTTGTTAGTGTTTCATACTCAGTATAATTCTACAGTGACAGTTACACCCAATAATACATGGTCACTGGGGTCAGGTGCTCCACTCTGGTTAGTGACCCACACTCAGTACACTTCTGCATTGACAGATGCTCCAGTAACACATAGTCACCGGGATCAGGTGTTCAATTCTGGTCAGTGACCCACACTCAGTACAATTCCACAGTGACAGATACTCCAGTAACACATGGTCACTGGGATCAGGTGTGGCACTCCGATTAGTGATCCACACTCAGCTCAGTTCTGCAGTGACAGATACTCCCAATAATACATGATCACTGGAATAAGGTGTTCCATTCTGGTTAGTGATTTACACTCAGCTCAATTCTGCAGTGACAGATACTCCCAATAATACATGATCACTGGGATCAGGTGTTCCATTCTGGTTAGTGGCCCACACTCAGTACAATTCTACATTGACAGATACTCCAGTAACACATAGTCACTGGGATCAGGTGTTGCACTCCGGTTGGTGATCCACACTCTGTACAATTCTACAGTGACAGATACTGCCAATAATATATGGTCACTGGGATCAGGTTTTCCATTCTGGTTAGTGACCCACACTCAGTACAATTCTACATTGACAGATACTCCAGTAATACATAGTCAATGGGATCATGTGTTTCATTCTGGTTAGTGATTAACACTCAGCACAATTTTACAGTGACAGATACTCATAATAATATATGGTCTCTGGAATTCTGTGTGCCATTCTGTTTCGTTACCCACAATCAGTACAATTTTAGAGTGACAGATACTCCAGTAACACATAGTCACTGGGATCAGGTGTTGCAATCTGGTTATTGATCCACCCTCAGTACAATTCTGCAGTGACAGATACTCATAATAATATATGGTCACTGAGACCACGTGTTTAGTTCTGGTGAGTGACCCACACTCAGTACAATTCTACAGTGACAGATACTCCAGTCACACTTAGTCACTGGGACCAGGTGTTGCACTCCGATTAGTGATCCAAAATCAGTACAATTCTACACTGAGAGATACTCCAGTATTACATAGTCTCTGGTATCATGTGTTCCATTCTGTTTAGTGATTAACACTCAGCACAATTCTGCAGTGACAGTTACTACCAATAATACATGATCACTGGGATCAGGTGTTCCATTCAGGTCAGTGACCCACACACAGTACAATTCTACATTGACAGATACTCCAGCAACACATAGTCACTGGGATCAGGTGTTGCACTCCGGTTGGTGATCCACACTCAGTACAATTCTACAGTGACAGATACTCCAGTAATACGAAGCCACTGGGATCAGGTGTTGCACTGCGGTTAGTGACCCACACTCAGTACAATTCTACAGTGACAGGCACTCCCAATAATACATGTTCACTGGGATCAGGTGCTCCACTCTGGTTAGTGACCCACACTCAGTACAATTCTGCATTGACAGATGCTCCAGTAACACATAGTCACCGGGATCAGGTGTTCAATTCTGGTCAGTGACCCACACTCAGTACAATTCCACAGTGACAGATACTCCAGTAACACATGGTCACTGGGATCAGGTGTGGCACTCCGATTAGTGATCCACACTCAGCTCAGTTCTGCAGTGACAGATACTCCCAATAATACATGATCACTGGAATAAGGTGTTCCATTCTGGTTAGTGATTTACACTCAGCTCAATTCTGCAGTGACAGATACTCCCAATAATACATGATCACTGGGATCAGGTGTTCCATTCTGGTTAGTGGCCCACACTCAGTACAATTCTACATTGACAGATACTCCAGTAACACATAGTCACTGGGATCAGGTGTTGCACTCCGGTTGGTGATCCACACTCTGTACAATTCTACAGTGACAGATACTGCCAATAATATATGGTCACTGGGATCAGGTTTTCCATTCTGGTTAGTGACCCACACTCAGTACAATTCTACAGTGACAGATACTCCTAGTAATACATAGTCAATGGGATCATGTGTTTCATTCTGGTTAGTGATTAACACTCAGCACAATTTTGCAGTGACAGATACTCATAATAATATATGGTCTCTGGAATTCTGTGTGCCATTCTGTTTCGTTACCCACAATCAGTACAATTTTAGAGTGACAGATACTCCAGTAACACATAGTCACTGGGATCAGGTGTTGCAATCTGGTTATTGATCCACCCTCAGTACAATTCTGCAGTGACAGATACTCATAATAATATATGGTCACTGAGACCACGTGTTTATTCTGGTGAGTGACCCACACTCAGTACAATTCTACAGTGACAGATACTCCAGTCACACTTAGTCACTGGGACCAGGTGTTGCACTCCGATTAGTGATCCAAAATCAGTACAATTCTACACTGAGAGATACTCCAGTATTACATAGTCTCTGGTATCATGTGTTCCATTCTGTTTAGTGATTAACACTCAGCACAATTCTGCAGTGACAGTTACTACCAATAATACATGATCACTGGGATCAGGTGTTCCATTCAGGTCAGTGACCCACACACAGTACAATTCTACATTGACAGATACTCCAGCAACACATAGTCACTGGGATCAGGTGTTGCACTCCGGTTGGTGATCCACACTCAGTACAATTCTACAGTGACAGATACTCCAGTAATACGAAGCCACTGGGATCAG
The DNA here is from genome assembly GCF_036365525.1 of Heterodontus francisci. Classification (NCBI taxonomy): domain Eukaryota; kingdom Metazoa; phylum Chordata; class Chondrichthyes; order Heterodontiformes; family Heterodontidae; genus Heterodontus; species Heterodontus francisci. The sequence goes on along the minus strand of NW_027141490.1, from coordinate 275,170 downwards.
GTGTTGCACTGCGGTTAGTGACCCACACTCAGTACAATTCTACAGTGACAGGCACTCCCAATAATACATGTTCACTGGGATCAGGTGTTCTTTTCTGGATAGTGACCCACACTCTGTACAATTTTACAGTGAATGATACCCCAGTAAAACATTGTCACTGGGATTAGGTGTTGCACTCCTGTTAGTGATCCACACTCAGTACAATTCTACAGTGACAGATATTCCCAGTAATACAAAGCCACTGGGATCAGGTGTTGCACTCCGGTTTGTGACCCACGCTCAGTACAAATCTACAGTGACAGACACTCCAAATAATACATGGCCACCGGGATCAGGTGTTCCACTCCGGTTACTGACCCACACTCAGTACAATTCTACAGTGACAGATACTCCGAGCAATACATGGTTACTGGAATCAGGTGCTCCACTCTTGTTAGTGACTCACACACAGTACAATTGTGTCGCGACAGAGACTCCCAATAATACAAGGTCACTGAGACCAGGTGTTCCATTCTGTTTAGTGATCCACACTCAGTAGAATTCTGCAGTGACATGTACTCCAGTACCAAATCGTCAATGGGATCAGGTGTTGAACTCCGGTTAGTGACCCACGCTCAGTACAATTCTACAGTGACAGACACTCCCAATAATACATGGTCACTGGGATCACGTGTTCCATTCTGGTTAGTGCCCCACGCTCAGTACAATTCTGCAGTGACAGATACTCCTAGTAACACATAGTCACTGGAATCAGGTGTTCCACTCTTGTTCCTGATTCACACTCAGTATAATTCTACAGTGACAGTTACACCCAATAATAAATGGTCACTGGGGTCAGGTGCTCCACTCTGGTTAGTGACCCACACTCAGTACAATTCTACATTGACAGATGCTCCAGTAAAACATAGTCACCGGGATCAGGTGTTCAATTCTGGTCAGTGACCCACACTCAGTACAATTCCACAGTGACAGACACTCCCAGTAGTCCATAGCCACTGGGATCAGGTGTTGCACTCCGGTTAGTGACCCACGCTCAGTGCAATACTACAGTCACGGAATCTCCCAATAATACATGGTCACTGAGGCCAGGTGTTTCTTTCTGGTTATTGACCCACAATCAGTACAATTTTACAGAGACAGATACTCCCAATAATACATGGTCACTGGGATCAGGAGTTCCACACCGGTTCGTGACCCACACTCAGCACAATTCTACAGTGACAGACTCTCCTAGTAAAATATAGTCACTGGGATCAGGTGTTGCTCTCCGGTTAATGACCCATGCTCAGTACAATTCTACAGTCACAGAATCTCCCAGTAAAACATAGTCACTGGGATCAGGTGTTCCATTCTGGTTAGTGATTTACACTCAGCACAGTTCTACATTGACAGATACTCCAGTCATACATAGTCACTGGTATCAGGTGTTGCACTCCGGTTGGTGATCCACACTCTGGACAATTCTGCAGTGACAGACATTCTCAGTACTACATAGCCACTGGGATCAGGTGTTGCACTCCGGGTAGTGACCCACGCTCAGTACAATTCTACAGTGACAGACACTCCCAATAATCCATGGTCACTTGGATCACGTGTTCCATTCTTGTTAGTGACCCACGCTCAGTACAATTCTGCAGTGACAGATACTCCTAGTAATACATAGTCACTGGAATCAGGTGTACCACTCTTGTTAGTGATTCACACTCAGTATAATTCTACAGTGACAGTTACACCCAATAATACATGGTCACTGGAGTCAGGTGCTCCACTCTGGTTAGTGACCCACACTCAGTACAATTCTACATTGACAGATGCTCCAGTAACCCATAGTCACCGGGATCAGGTGTTCAATTCTGGTCAGTGACCCACACTCAGTACAATTCCACAGTGACAGACACTCCCAGTAGTCCATAGCCACTGGGATCAGGTGTTGCACTCCGGTTAGTGACCCACGCTCAGTGCAATACTACAGTCACGGAATCTCCCAATAATACATGGTCACTGAGACCAGGTGTTTCTTTCTGGTTATTGACCCACACTCAGTACAATTTTACAGAGACAGATATTCCCAATAATACATGGTCACTGGGATCAGGAGTTCCACACCGGTTCGTGACCCACACTCAGCACAATTCGACAGTGACAGACTCTCCCAGTAAAACATAGTCACTGGGATCAGGTGTTGCACTCCGGTTAATGACCCATGCTCAGTACAATTCTACAGTCACAGAATCTCCCAGTAAATCATAGTCACTGGGATCAGGTGTTCCATTCTGGTTAGTGATTTACACTCAGCACAGTTCTACATTGACAGATACTCCAGTCATACATAGTCACTGGTATCAGGTGTTGCACTCCGGTTGGTGATCTACACACTGGACAATTCTGCAGTGACAGACATTCTCAGTAATACATAGCCACTGGGATCAGGTGTTGCACTCCTGTTAGTGACCCACGCTCAGTACAATTCTACAGTGACAGACACTCCCAATAATACATGGTCACTTGGATCACGTGTTCCATTCTGGTTAGTGACCCACGCTCAGTACAATTCTGCAGTGACAGATACTCCTAGTAATACATAGTCACTGGAATCATGTGTTCCACTCTTGTTAGTGTTTCATACTCAGTATAATTCTACAGTGACAGTTACACCCAATAATACATGGTCACTGGGGTCAGGTGCTCCACTCTGGTTAGTGACCCACACTCAGTACAATTCTACATTGACAGATGCTCCAGTAAAACATAGTCACCGGGATCAGGTGTTCAATTCTGGTCAGTGACCCACACTCAGTACAATTCCACAGTGACAGACACTCCCAGTAGTCCATAGCCACTGGGATCAGGTGTTGCACTCCGGTTAGTGACCCACGCTCAGTGCAATACTACAGTCACGGAATCTCCCAATAATACATGGTCACTGAGACCAGGTGTTTCTTTCTGGTTATTGACCCACACTCAGTACAATTTTACAGAGACAGATACTCCCAATAATACATGGTCACTGGGATCAGGAGTTCCACACCGGTTCGTGACCCACACTCAGCACAATTCGACAGTGACAGACTCTCCCAGTAAAACATAGTCACTGGGATCAGGTGTTGCACTCCGGTTAATGACCCATGCTCAGTACAATTCTACAGTCACAGAATCTCCCAGTAAATCATAGTCACTGGGATCAGGTGTTCCATTCTGGTTAGTGATTTACACTCAGCACAGTTCTACATTGACAGATACTCCAGTCATACATAGTCACTGGTATCAGGTGTTGCACTCCGGTTGGTGATCCACACACTGGACAATTCTGCAGTGACAGACATTCTCAGTAATACATAGCCACTGGGATAAGGTGTTGCACTCCTGTTAGTGACCCACGCTCAGTACAATTCTACAGTGACAGACACTCCCAATAATACATGGTCACTTGGATCACGTGTTCCATTCTGGTTAGTGACCCACGCTCAGTACAATTCTGCAGTGACAGATACTCCTAGTAATACATAGTCACTGGAATCAGGTGTTCCACTCTTGTTAGTGATTCACCTTCAGTATAATTCTACAGTGACAGTTACACCCAATAATACATGGTCACTGGGGTCAGGTGCTCCACTCTGGTTAGTGACCCACACTCAGTACACTTCTGCATTGACAGATGCTCCAGTAACACATAGTCACCGGGATCAGGTGTTCAATTCTGGTCAGTGACCCACACTCAGTACAATTCCACAGTGACAGATACTCCAGTAACACATGGTCACTGGGATCAGGTGTGGCACTCCGATTAGTGATCCACACTCAGCTCAGTTCTGCAGTGACAGATACTCCCAATAATACATGATCACTGGAATAAGGTGTTCCATTCTGGTTAGTGATTTACACTCAGCTCAATTCTGCAGTGACAGATACTCCCAATAATACATGATCACTGGGATCAGGTGTTCCATTCTGGTTAGTGGCCCACACTCAGTACAATTCTACATTGACAGATACTCCAGTAACACATAGTCACTGGGATCAGGTGTTGCACTCCGGTTGGTGATCCACACTCTGTACAATTCTACAGTGACAGATACTGCCAATAATATATGGTCACTGGGATCAGGTTTTCCATTCTGGTTAGTGACCCACACTCAGTACAATTCTACATTGACAGATACTCCAGTAATACATAGTCAATGGGATCATGTGTTTCATTCTGGTTAGTGATTAACACTCAGCACAATTTTACAGTGACAGATACTCATAATAATATATGGTCTCTGGAATTCTGTGTGCCATTCTGTTTAGTTACCCACAATCAGTACAATTTTAGAGTGACAGATACTCCAGTAACACATAGTCACTGGGATCAGGTGTTGCAATCTGGTTATTGATCCACCCTCAGTACAATTCTGCAGTGACAGATACTCATAATAATATATGGTCACTGAGACCACGTGTTTAGTTCTGGTGAGTGACCCACACTCAGTACAATTCTACAGTGACAGATACTCCAGTCACACTTAGTCACTGGGACCAGGTGTTGCACTCCGATTAGTGATCCAAAATCAGTACAATTCTACACTGAGAGATACTCCAGTATTACATAGTCTCTGGTATCATGTGTTCCATTCTGTTTAGTGATTAACACTCAGCACAATTCTGCAGTGACAGTTACTACCAATAATACATGATCACTGGGATCAGGTGTTCCATTCAGGTCAGTGACCCACACACAGTACAATTCTACATTGACAGATACTCCAGCAACACATAGTCACTGGGATCAGGTGTTGCACTCCGGTTGGTGATCCACACTCAGTACAATTCTACAGTGACAGATACTCCAGTAATACGAAGCCACTGGGATCAGGTGTTGCACTGCGGTTAGTGACCCACACTCAGTACAATTCTACAGTGACAGGCACTCCCAATAATACATGTTCACTGGGATCAGGTGTTCTTTTCTGGATAGCGACCCACACTCTGTACAATTTTACAGTGAATGATACCCCAGTAAAACATTGTCACTGGGATTAGGTGTTGCACTCCTGTTAGTGATCCACACTCAGTACAATTCTACAGTGACAGATATTCCCAGTAATACAAAGCCACTGGGATCAGGTGTTGCACTCCGGTTTGTGACCCACGCTCAGTACAAATCTACAGTGACAGACACTCCAAATAATACATGGCCACCGGGATCAGGTGTTCCACTCCGGTTACTGACCCACACTCAGTACAATTCTACAGTGACAGATACTCCGAGCAATACATGGTTACTGGAATCAGGTGCTCCACTCTTGTTAGTGACTCACACACAGTACAATTGTGTCGCGACAGAGACTCCCAATAATACAAGGTCACTGAGACCAGGTGTTCCATTCTGTTTAGTGATCCACACTCAGTAGAATTCTGCAGTGACATATACTCCAGTACCAAATCGTCAATGGGATCAGGTGTTGAACTCCGGTTAGTGACCCACGCTCAGTACAATTCTACAGTGACAGACACTCCCAATAATACATGGTCACTGGGATCACGTGTTCCATTCTGGTTCGTGCCCCACGCTCAGTACAATTCTGCAGTGACAGATACTCCTAGTAACACATAGTCACTGGAATCAGGTGTTCCACTCTTGTTCGTGATTCACACTCAGTATAATTCTACAGTGACAGTTACACCCAATAATACATGGTCACTGGGGTCAGGTGCTCCACTCTGGTTAGTGACCCACACTCAGTACAATTCTACATTGACAGATGCTCCAGTAACCCATAGTCACCGGGATCAGGTGTTCAATTCTGGTCAGTGACCCACACTCAGTACAATTCCACAGTGACAGACACTCCCAGTAGTCCATAGCCACTGGGATCAGGTGTTGCACTCCGGTTAGTGACCCACGCTCAGTGCAATACTACAGTCACGGAATCTCCCAATAATACATGGTCACTGAGGCCAGGTGTTTCTTTCTGGTTATTGACCCACACTCAGTACAATTTTACAGAGACAGATACTCCCAATAATACATGGTCACTGGGATCAGGAGTTCCACACCGGTTCGTGACCCACACTCAGCACAATTCTACAGTGACAGACTCTCCCAGTAAAACATAGTCACTGGGATCAGGTGTTGCACTCCGGTTAATGACCCATGCTCAGTACAATTCTACAGTCACAGAATCTCCCAGTAAATCATAGTCACTGGGATCAGGTGTTCCATTCTGGTTAGTGATTTACACTCAGCACAGTTCTACATTGACAGATACTCCAGTCATACATAGTCACTGGTATCAGGTGTTGCACTCCGGTTGGTGATCCACACTCTGGACAATTCTACAGTGACAGACATTCTCAGTAATACATAGCCACTGGGATCAGGTGTTGCACTCCTGGTAGTGACCCACGCTCAGTACAATTCTACAGTGACAGACACTCCCAATAATACATGGTCACTTGGATCACGTGTTCCATTCTGGTTAGTGACCCACGCTCAGTACAATTCTGCAGTGACAGATACTCCTAGTAATACATAGTCACTGGAATCAGGTGTTCCACTCTTGTTAGTGATTCACACTCAGTATAATTCTACAGTGACAGTTACACCCAATAATACATGGTCACTGGGGTCAGGTGCTCCACTCTGGTTAGTGACCCACACTCAGTACAATTCTACATTGACAGATGCTCCAGTAACCCATAGTCACCGGGATCAGGTGTTCAATTCTGGTCAGTGACCCACACTCAGTACAATTCCACAGTGACAGATACTCCAGTAACACATGGTCACTGGGATCAGGTGTGGCACTCCGATTAGTGATCCACACTCAGCTCAGTTCTGCAGTGACAGATACTCCCAATAATACATGATCACTGGCATCAGGTGTTCCATTCTGGTTAGTGATTTACACTCAGCTCAATTCTGCAGTGACAGATACTCCCAATAATACATGATCACTGGGATCAGGTGTTCCATTCTGGTTAGTGGCCCACACTCAGTACAATTCTGCATTGACAGATACTCCTAGTGACACATAGTCACTGGAATCAGGTGTTCCACTCTTGTTCGTGATTCACACTCAGTATAATTCTACAGTGACAGTAAGACCCAATAATACATGGTCACTGGGGTCAGGTGCTCCACTCTGGTTAGTGACCCACACTCAGTACAATTCTACATTGACAGATGCTCCAGTAAAACATAGTCACCGGGATCAGGTGTTCAATTCTGGTCAGTGACCCACACTCAGTACAATTCCACAGTGACAGACACTCCCAGTAGTCCATAGCCACTGGGATCAGGTGTTGCACTCCGGTTAGTGACCGACGCTCAGTGCAATACTACAGTCACGGAATCTCCCAATAATACATGGTCACGGAGGCCAGGTGTTTCTTTCTGGTTATTGACCCACACTCAGTACAATTTTACAGAGACAGATACTCCCAATAATACATGGTCACTGGGATCAGGAGTTCCACACCGGTTCGTGACCCACACTCAGCACAATTCTACAGTGACAGACTCTCCCAGTAAAACATAGTCACTGGGATCAGGTGTTGCACTCCGGTTAATGACCCATGCTCAGTACAATTCTACAGTCACAGAATCTCCCAGTAAAACATAGTCACTGGGATCAGGTGTTCCATTCTGGTTAGTGATTTACACTCAGCACAGTTCTACATTGACAGATACTCCAGTCATACATAGTCACTGGTATCAGGTGTGGCACTCCGTTTGGTGATCCACACTCTGGACAATTCTACAGCGGCAGACATTCTCAGTAATACATAGCCACTGGGATCAGGTGTTGCACTCCGGTTAGTGACCCACGCTCAGTACAATTCAACAGTGACAGACACTCCCAATAATACATGGTCACTTGGATCACGTGTTCCATTCTGATTAGTGACCCACGCTCAGTACAATTCTGCAGTGTCAGATACTCCTAGTAATACATAGTCACTGGAATCAGGTGTTCCACCCTTGTTAGTGATTCACACTCAGTATAATTCTACAGTGACAGTTACACCCAATAATGCATGGTCACTGGGGTCAGGTGCTCCACTCTGGTTGGTGACCCACACTCAGTACAATTCTACATTGACAGATGCTCCAGTAACACATAGTCACCGGGATCAGGTGTTCAATTCTGGTCAGTGACCCACATTCAGTACAATTCCACAGTGACAGATACTCCAGTAACACATGGTCACTGGGATCAGGTGTGGCACTCCGATTAGTGATCCACACTCAGCTCAGTTCTGAAGTGACAGATACTCCCAGTAATACATGATCACTGGAATCAGGTGTTCCATTCTGGTTAGTGATTTACACTCAGCACAATTCTACAGTGACAGACATTCTCAGTAATACATAGCCACTGGGATCAGGTGTTGCATTCCGGTTAGTGACCCAGGCTCAGTACAATTCAACAGTGACAGCCACTCCCTATAATACATGGTCACTTGGATCACGTGTTCCATTCTGATTAGTGACCCACGCTCAGTACAATTCTGCAGTGTCAGATACTCCTAGTAATACATAGTCACTGGAATCAGGTGTTCCACTCTTGTAAGTGATTCACACTCAGTATAATTCTACAGTGACAGTTACACCCAATAATACATGGTCACTGGGGTCAGGTGCTCCACTCTGGTTGGTGACCCACACTCAGTACAATTCTACATTGACAGATGCTCCAGTAACACATAGTCACCTGGATCAGGTGTTCAATTCTGGTCAGTGACCCACACTCAGTACAATTCCACAGTGACAGATACTCCAGTAACACATGGTCACTGGGATCAGGTGTGGCACTCCGATTAGTGATCCACACTCAGCTCAGTTCTGCGGTGACAGATACTCCCAATAATACATGATCACTGGAATCAGGTGTTCCATTCTGGTTAGTGATTTACACTCAGCTCAATTCTGCAGTGACAGATACTCCCAATAATACATGATCACTGGAATCAGGTGTTCCATTCTGGATAGTGGCCCACACTCAGTACAATTCTACATTGACAGATACTCCAGTAACACATAGTCACTGGGATCAGGTGTTGCACTCCGGTTGGTGATCCACACTCTGTACAATTCTACAGTGACAGATACTGCCAATAATATATGGTCACTGGGATCAGGTTTTCCATTCTGGTTAGTGACCCACACTCAGTACAATTCTACAGTGACAGATACTCCTAGTAATACATAGTCAATGGGATCATGTGTTTCATTCTGGTTAGTGATTAACACTCAGCACAATTTTACAGTGACAGATACTCATAATAATATATGGTCACTGGAATTCTGTGTGCCATTCTGTTTAGTTACCCACAATCAGTACAATTTTACAGTGACAGATACTCCAGTAACACATAGTCACTGGGATCAGGTGTTGCAATCTGGTTAGTGATCCACCCTCAGTACAATTCTGCAGTGACAGATACTCCAGTAACACATAGTCACTGGGATCAGGTGTGGCACTCCGGTTGGTGATCCACACTCTGTACAATTCTACAGTGACAGATACTGCCAATAATATATGGTCACTGGGATCAGGTTTTCCATTCTGGTTAGTGACCCACACTCAGTACAATTCTACAGTGACAGATACTCCTAGTAATACATAGTCAATGGGATCATGTGTTCCATTCTGGTTAGTGATTAACACTCAGCACTATTTTACAGTGACAGATACTCATAACAATGTATGGTCTCTGGAATTCGGTGTTCCATTCTGTTTAGTTACCCACAATCAGTACAATTTTACAGTGACAGATACTCCAGTAACACATAGTCACTGGGATCAGGTGTTGCAATCTGGTTATTGATCCACCCTCAGTACAATTCTGCAGTGACAGATACTCATAATAATGTATGGTCACTGAGACCACGTGTTTAGTTCTGGCTAGTGACCCACACTCAGTACAATTCTACAGTGGCAGATACTCCAGTCACACTTAGTCACTGGGACCAGGTGTTTAGTTCTGGTGAGTGACCCACACTCAGTACAATTCTACAGTGACAGATACTCCAGTCACACTTAGTCACTGGGACCAGGTGTTTAGTTCTGGTGAGTGACCCACACTCAGTACAATTCTACAGTGACAGATACTCCAGTCACACTTAGTCACTGGGACCAGGTGTTTAGTTCTGGTGAGTGACCCACACTCAGTACAATTCTACAGTGACAGATACTCCAGACACACTTAGTCACTGGGACCAGGTGTTGCACTCCGATTAGTGATCCAAAATCAGTACAATTCTACAGTGTGAGATACTCCAGTATTACATAGTCTCTGGTATCATGTGTTCCATTCTGTTTAGTGATTAACACTCAGCACAATTCTGCAGTGACAGTTACTTCCAATAATACATGATCACTGGGATCAGGTGTTCCATTCAGGTCAGTGACCCACACACAGTACAATTCTACATTGACAGATACTCCAGCAACACATAGTCACTGGGATCAGGTGTTGCACTCCGGTTGGTGATCCACACTCAGTACAATTCTGCAGTGACAGATACTCCAGTAATACGAAGCCACTGGGATCAGGTGTTGCACTGCGGTTAGTGACCCACACTCAGTACAATTCTACAGTGACAGGCACTCCCAATAATACATGTTCACTGGGATCAGGTGTTATTTTCTGGATAGTGACCCACACTCTGTACAATTTTACAGTGAATGATACCCCAGTAAAACATTGTCACTGCGATCAGGTGTTGCACTCCTGTTAGTGATCCACACTCAGTACAATTCTACAGTGACAGATATTCCCAGTAATACATAGCCACTGGGTTCAGGTGTTGCACTCCGGTTTGTGACCCACGCTCAGTACAAATCTACAGTGACAGACACTCCCAATAATACATGGCCACCGGGATCAGGTGTTCCACTCCGGTTACTGACCCACACTCAGTACAATTCTACAGTGACAGATACTCCGAGTAATACATGGTTACTGGAATCAGGTGCTCCACTCTTGTTAGTGACTCACACACAGTACAATTGTATCGCGACAGAGACTCCCAATAATACAAGGTCACTGAGACCAGGTGTTCCATTCTGTTTAGTGATCCACACTCAGTAGAATTCTGCAGTGACATATACTCCAGTGCCACATCATCACTGGGATAAGTTGTTGATCGCCGGTTAGTGATCCACACTCAGTAGAATTCTACAGTGACAGATACTCCCAATAATATATGGTCACTGGGATCAGGTGTTCCATTCTGGTTATTGACCCACACTCAGTACAATTTTACAGTGACAGACTCTCCCAATAAAACATAGTCACTGGGATCAGGTGTTGCACTCCGGTTAGTGACCCATGCTCAGTACAATTCTACAGTCACAGAATCTCCCAGTAAAACATAGTCACTGGGATCAGGTGTTCCATTCTGGTTAGTGATTTACACTCAGCACAGTTCTACATTGACAGATACTCCAGTAATACATAGTCACTGGTATCAGGTGTTGCACTCCGGTTGGTGATCCACACTCTGGACAATTCTACAGTGACAGACATTCTCAGTAATACATAGCCACTGGGATCAGGTGTTGCACTCCGGTTGGTGATCCACACTCAGTACAATTCTGCAGTGACAGATACTCCAGTAATACGAAGCCACTGGGATCAGGTGTTGCACTGCGGTTAGTGACCCACACTCAGTACAATTCTACAGTGACAGGCACTCCCAATAATACATGTTCACTGGGATCAGGTGTTATTTTCTGGATAGTGACCCACACTCTGTACAATTTTACAGTGAATGATACCCCAGTAAAACATTGTCACTGCGATCAGGTGTTGCACTCCTGTTAGTGATCCACACTCAGTACAATTCTACAGTGACAGATATTCCCAGTAATACATAGCCACTGGGTTCAGGTGTTGCACTCCGGTTTGTGACCCACGCTCAGTACAAATCTACAGTGACAGACACTCCCAATAATACATGGCCACCGGGATCAGGTGTTCCACTCCGGTTACTGACCCACACTCAGTACAATTCTACAGTGACAGATACTCCGAGTAATACATGGTTACTGGAATCAGGTGCTCCACTCTTGTTAGTGACTCACACACAGTACAATTGTATCGCGACAGAGACTCCCAATAATACAAGGTCACTGAGACCAGGTGTTCCATTCTGTTTAGTGATCCACACTCAGTAGAATTCTGCAGTGACATATACTCCAGTGCCACATCATCACTGGGATAAGTTGTTGATCGCCGGTTAGTGATCCACACTCAGTAGAATTCTACAGTGACAGATACTCCCAATAATATATGGTCACTGGGATCAGGTGTTCCATTCTGGTTATTGACCCACACTCAGTACAATTCTACAGTGACAGACTCTCCCAATAAAACATAGTCACTGGGATCAGGTGTTGCACTCCGGTTAGTGACCCATGCTCAGTACAATTCTACAGTCACAGAATCTCCCAGTAAAACATAGTCACTGGGATCAGGTGTTCCATTCTGGTTAGTGATTTACACTCAGCACAGTTCTACATTGACAGATACTCCAGTAATACATAGTCACTGGTATCAGGTGTTGCACTCCGGTTGGTGATCCACACTCTGGACAATTCTACAGTGACAGACATTCTTAGTAATACATAACCACTGGGATCAGGTGGTGCACTCCGGTTAGTGACCCACGCTCAGTACAATTCTACAGTGACAGACACTCCCAATAATACATGGTCACTGGGATCACGTGTTCCATACTGGTTAGTGACCCACGCTCAGTACAATTCTGCAGTGACAGATACTCCTAGTAATACATAGTCACTGGAATCAGGTGTTCCACTCTTGTTAGTGATTCACACTCAGTATAATTCTACAGTGACTGTTACACCCAATAATACATGGTCACTGGGGCCAGGTGCTCCACTCTGGTTAGTGACCCACACTCAGTACAATTCTACAGTGACAGTTGCTCCAGTAACACATAGTCACCGGGATCAGGTGTTCAATTCTGGTCAGTGACCCACACTCAGTACAATTCCACAGTGACAGATTCTCCAGTAACACATAGTCACTGGGATCAGGTGTGGCACTCCGATTCGTGATCCACACTCAGCTCAATTCTGCAGTGACTGTTTCTCCCAATAATACATGATCACTAGGATCAGGTGTTTCATTCTGGTTAGTGATTAACACTCAGCACAATTTTACAGTGACAGATACTCATAACAATGTATGGTCTCTGGAATTCGGTGTTCCATTCTGTTTAGTTACCCACAATCAGTACAATTTTACAGTGACAGATACTCCAATAACACATAGTCACATTAGATCAGGTGTTGCAATCTGGTTAGTGATCCACCCTCAGTCCAATTCTGCAGTGACAGATACTCATAATAATATATGGTCACTGAGACCACGTGTTTAGTTCTGGTTAGTGACCCACACTCAGTACAATTCTACAGTGACAGATACTCCAGTCACACTTAGTCACTGGGACCAGGTGTTGCAGTCCGATTAGTGATCCAAAATCAGTACAATTCTACACTGAGAGATAGTCCAGTATTACATAGTCTCTGGTATCACGTGTTCCATTCTGTTTAGTGATTAACACTCGGCACAATTCTGCAGTGACAGTTACTACCAATAATACATGATCACTGGGATCAGGTGTTCCATTCTGGTCATTGACCCACACTAAGTACAATTCTACATTGACAGATACTCCAGTAACACATAGTCACTGGGATCAGGTGTTGCACTCCGGTTGGTGATCCACACTCAGTACAATTCTGCAGTGACAGATACTCCAGTAATACGAAGCCACTGGGATCAGGTGTTGCACTGCGGTTAGTGACCCACACTCAGTGCAATTCTACAGTGACAGGCACTCCCAATAATACATTGTCACTGGGATCAGGTGTTCTTTTCTGGATAGTGACCCACACTCTGTACAATTCTACAGTGACAGATATTCCCAGTAATACATAGCCACTGGGATCCGGTGTTTCACTCCGGTTTGTGACCCACGCTCAGTACAATTCTACAGTGACAGAGACTCCCAATAATACATGGCCACCGGGATCAGGTGTACCACTCCGCTTACTGACCCACACTCAGTACAATTCTACAGTGACAGATACTCCGAGTAATACATGGTTACTGGAATCAGGTGCTCCATTCTTATTGGTGACTCACACACAGTACAATTGTATCGCGACAGAGACTCCCAATAATACAACGTTACTGGGACCAGGTGTTCCATTCTGTTTAGTGATCCACACTCAGTAGAATTCTGCAGTGACATATACTCCAGTACCACATCGTCACTGGGATCAGTTGTTGCACGCCGGTTCGTGACCCACACTCAGTAGAATTTTACGGAGCCAGATACTCCCAATAATACATGGTCACTGGGATCAGGAGTTCCACACCGGTTTGTGACCCACACTCAGTATAATTCTACAGTGACAGACACTCCCAGTAAAACATAGTCACTGGGAACAGGTGTTGCACTCCGGTTAGTGACCCATGCTCAGTACAATTCTACAGTCACAGAATCTCCCAGTAAAACATAGTCACTGGGATCAGGAGTTCCACACCGGTTCGTGACCCTCACTCAGTACAATTCTACAGTGACAGACTCACCCAGTAAAACATAGTCACTGGTATCAGGTGTTGCACTCCGGTTGGTGATCCACACTCTGGACAATTCAACAATGACAGACATTCTCAGTAATACATAGCCACTGGGATCAGGTGTTGCACTCCGGTTAGTGACCCACGCTCAGTACAATTCTACAGTGACAGACACTCCCAATAATACATGGTCACTGGGATCACGTGTTCCATTCTGGTTGGTGACCCACGCTCAGTACAATTCTGCAGTGACAGATACTCCTAGTAATACATAGTCACTGGAATCAGGTGTTCCACTCTTGTTAGTGATTTACACTCAGTATAATTCTGCAGTGACAGTTACACCCAATAATACATGGTCACTGGGGTCAGGTGCTCCACTCTGGTTAGTGACCCACACTCAGTACAATTCTACAGTGACAGATACTCCAGTCACACTTAGTCACTGGGACCAGGTGTTGCACTCCGATTAGTGATCCAAAAGAAGTACAATTCTACACTGTGAGATACTCCAGTATTACATCGTCTCTGGTATCATGTGTTCCATTCTGTTTAGTGATTAACACTCAGCACAATTCTGCAGTGACAGATACTTCCAATTATACATGATCACTGGGATCAGGTGTTCCATTCTGGTCAGTGACCCACACTCAGTACAATTCTACATTGACAGATACTCCAGCAACACATAGTCACTGGGATCAGGTGTTGCACTCTGGTTGGTGATCCACACTCAGTACAATTCTACAGTGACAGATACTCCAGTAATACGAAGCCACTGGGATCAGGTGTTGCACTGCGGTTAGTGACCCACACTCAGTACAATTCTACAGTGACAGGCACTTCCAATAATACATGGTCACTGGGATCAGGTGTTATTTTCTGGGTAGTGACCCACACTCTGTACAATTTTACAATGAATGATACCCCAGTAAAACATTGTCACTGGGATCAGGTGTTGCACTCCTGTTAGTGATCCACACTCAGTACAATTCTACAGTGACAGATTTTCCCAGTAATACATAGCCACTGGGATCCGGTGTTTCACTCCGGTTTGTGATCCACGCTCAGTACAATTCTACAGTGACAGAGACTCCCAATAATACATGATCACTGGAATCAGGTGTTCCATTCTGGTTAGTGACCCACACTCAGTACAATTCTACATTGACAGATACACCAGTAACACATAGTCACTGGGATCAGCTGTTGCACTCCGGTTGGTGATCCACACTCTGTACAATTCTACAGTGACAGATACTGCCAATAATCTATGGTCACTGGGATCAGGTTTTCCACTCTGGTTAGTGACCCACACTCAGTACAATTCTACAGTGACAGATGCTCCTGGTAATACATAGTCAATGGGATCATGTGTTTCATTCTGGTTAGTGATTAACACTAAGCACAATTTTACAGTGACAGATACTCATAATAATATATGGTCACTGGAATTCGGTGTTCCATTCTGTTTAGTTACCCACAATCAGTACAATTTTACAGTGACAGATACTCCAGTAACACATAGTCACTGGGATCAGGTGCTCCACTCCAGTTAGCGACCCACACTCAGTACAATTCTGCAGTGACAGAGCCTCCCAATAATACATGATCACTAGAATCAGGTGCTCCACTTTGCTTAGTGACCCACGCTCAGTACAATTCTACACTGACAGATACTCCAGTAATACATAATCAATGGGAACATGTGTTCCATTCTGGTTAGTGATTAACACAGAGCACAATTCTGCAGTGACAGAGACTCCCAATAATGCATGGTCACTGAGACCACGTGTTTAGTTCTGGTTAGTGACCCACACTCAGTACAATTCTACAGTGACAGATACTCCAGTCACACTTAGTCACTGGGACCAGGTGTTGCACTCCGATTAGTGATCCAAAATAAGTACAATTCTACACTGTGAGATACTCCAGTATTACATCGTCTCTGGTATCATGTGTTCCATTCTGTTTAGTGATTAACACTCAGCACAATTCTGCAGTGACAGATACTTCCAATTATACATGATCACTGGGATCAGGTGTTCCATTCTGGTCAGTGACCCACACTCAGTACAATTCTACATTGACAGATACTCCAGCAACACATAGTCACTGGGATCAGGTGTTGCACTCTGGTTGGTGATCCACACTCAGTACAATTCTACAGTGACAGATACTCCAGTAATACGAAGCCACTGGGATCAGGTGTTGCACTGCGGTTAGTGACCCACACTCAGTACAATTCTACAGTGACAGGCACTTCCAATAATACATGGTCACTGGGATCAGGTGTTATTTTCTGGGTAGTGACCCACACTCTGTACAATTTTACAATGAATGATACCCCAGTAAAACATTGTCACTGGGATCAGGTGTTGCACTCCTGTTAGTGATCCACACTCAGTACAATTCTACAGTGACAGATTTTCCCAGTAATACATAGCCACTGGGATCCGGTGTTTCACTCCGGTTTGTAATCCACGCTCAGTACAATTCTACAGTGACAGAGACTCCCAATAATACATGGCCACCGGGATCAGGTGTTCCACTCCGGTTACTGACCCACACTCAGTACAATTCTACAGTGACAGATGCTCCGAGTAATACATGGTTACTGGAAGCAGGTGCTCCACTCTTGTTAGTGACTCACACACAGTACAATTGTATCGCGACAGAGACTCCCAATAATACAAGGTCACTGGGACCAGGTGTTCCATTCTGTTTAGTGATCCACACTCAGTAGAATTCTGCAGTGACATATACTCCAGTACCACATCGTTTCTGGGATCAGTTGTTGCACTCCGGTTAGTGATCCACACTCAGTACAATTCTACAGAGACTGATACTCCCAATAATACATGGTCACTGGGATCAGGTGTTTCACTCTGGTTAGGGACTCACACTCAGTACAATTCTGCAGTGACAGATACTCCCAAAAATACATGTTCACTGAGATGACGTGTCCCAGTCCGGTTAGTGACCCGCACTCAATAGAATTCTACAGAGCCAGATACTCCCAATAATACATGGTCACTGGGACCAGGTGTTTTATTCTCGTTAGTGACCCAAACTCAGTACAATTCTACAGAAACAGTTACTCCCAATAATGCATGGTATCTGGGATCAGGTTTTCTTCTCCGGTTAGTGACCCACGCTCAATTTGATTTTACACTAAGTGATACTCCGACTCATACCTTCAATCAGACTGTTGCCTTCTCTGAGTTCTTGTCAGCATTAGACAATATTCCACTGAATGCAATGACTTGATCATTCAGAGACCCTGTCACTTATAAAGAGAGTTTTATCATCTGTTGAGGAAATGGAATAACGCCTTGCAGGTAATTCAAGAAATTTTAGTTATGCAAGTGAAATCGCTGTTCTTTGTCTGTTTTACGTTGACCAGTAGATCAGCACGTGACATTACCAGTCACAGAGTAAAACTGGAGACCAACTCACACGCAGATTTGCAGAACTTCAATGGTTATAGTCAGTTACCAGGAACACGAATGAAGGCAAGGTTCAGGTAACATACTTTCAAGATACTACTAAATGTTTCATACATTTTCCTTGTGAAGTGATGCGTCTCTTTGTGCTGAAGCTACTCTCTCTGTATTAAACTCTGAGGCGATACATTCACAGAGCCTGCAATTTATACCCTGTGGAATCTCCAAGGGGTTACTGAGGTTGCAACATCGTTCATTTTTTTAATAGTTTGAACAAACAGATTACGACATCGCGTTCAACCCATGATGTGATAGAATATATATATTTTTGAGATTGAATTTGCGATTAAGATCGATAATTGTGATCACATTAATTAATTAATGACAATAAGAAGTTGTATTCTCCCAGCAATGAAATTGTTCTTTCAAACAACATCAGTTCCATCTGTCCACTCCATGTTGTTTCAGTGATGCCCTTCACTTGACATTGTCCATTTAGTAATAAGCACCAAATATGACATTCTCTCTCTGATCTCCTCTACTGCACTCTGGAATGTGGCTGCCCTCTTTAACTGTGGACATTCAGTGAAGTAATTAAAGTGATTTATTTGTGAGTATGCATTACAAATTACAGCAGATTCAGCATCTGAAACTAATTCAACACCACAAACTGATACAGCATCTCAATGTAATACAATACTTCAAGTTAATACGATGCTTTCAACCAGTAGAAAACTGAAATAATACAGACCCTTCAACTGGTAGAATCCTTACAATCGATTCACCCCTACAACTGATACAGTTCCTGGCCTGTTTTCCTGGCCATGGCACCTCAGATGCACAACCAAGTGTTTTATTTTAATAAGTTGAGGCTTTCTGCATCTGCCACCCTTTCACGCAGTGAGTTCGAGACCCCACTACCCGCTGGGTAAAGATAATTATCCTCAACACACCTTTAATACATAAAAAAAATATTTTCAATCGATGCCCTATGATTATAAGACTCCCTTACGGATAATAGCACCTTCCTGTGCACTATAGCTCGGGTCCTCATAAGTGTACACGCCTCAATTACATGTCCCCTCATCCTCCTCTGTTCCAAAGAGGAAACTCCAAGTCTGTCCAATCTTTCCTCATGGTTAAAATTCTCCTGTCCAGGCAATGTCCTCTGTACTTATTCTCTGAACTCTCTCTAGTGCGATCACATGCTTCTTATAATGTGGTAACCAGAACTGTGTGCAGTTCTCTCGCTGGATTTAGAGTGTTCAGTACAGAGAAGTCATAAATGGAGCGCATTGTAAACAGAGTGTAAAGGTTGGGAATTTGGTGTGGGGAAATTCGGAGCAGAGGGTGAAGTTGCTTTTTTACCTCCAATATTTTAGTGGTTCGTGTTGCAGGTAAATATTTAACTTAATCTACCAATAATTTAAACTGGATCAAATAAATAAGTACCAGAACATTTCTGCCATTTTCTCTTTTGCATGATTAGAATTAGAATTAGAATTAGAACATTACAGCGCAGTACAGGCCCTTCGGCCCTCGATGTTGCGCCAACCTGTGAAACCATCTGACCTACACTATTCCATTTTCATCCATATGTCTATCCAATGACCACTTAAATGCCCTTAAAGTTGGCGAATCTACTACTGCTGCAGGCAGGGCGTTCCACGCCCTTACTACTCTCTGAGTAAAGAAACTACCTCTCACATCTGTCCTATATCTATCACCCCTCAACTTGAAGCTCTGTCCTCTCGTGTTTGCCATCACCATCCGAGGAAAAAGACGCTCACTATCCACCCTATCTAACCCATGATATTGTGTGTTGACCTGGAGGAAGTAATAATGAAATAAATAAAACAAAGACATGCATTTCTTTAGTGCCTTTCACAATACAGCGACCAGCATAATGGGAGTTACAGCCAATTAACTACTTTTTGAAGTGTTGTGCCGGTTGTAATGAACGCTCAAGGTCCGCATAGCAAGCTCCCGCAAACGGCAATGTGATGTCAATTGATAGGGCTGGAGGAAGCTGCACAGAGAGGGAGGGTTGTACAGACTGGAGGAGGCTCCACAGATAAGGAGGGCTGTAGGGACTGCAGGAGATTACAGAGATAGGGAGGGATTTGGGGCTGAGAAAGGTTCCACAGCTTGGAGGGTTGTAGGGCTGGAGGAGGTTAGAGAGATAGGGATAGGCAAAACAATAAAAGTATTTGAAAACAAGGAATGGAAGTGTACTAAAATAAAAACAGGAAATGCTGGAACCACTCAGCAGGTCTGGCAGCATCTGTGGAAAGAGAAGCAGAGTTAACATTTTGGGTCAGTGACCCTTCTTCGAAGTGTACATTTGAGGCGCGTGAATGAAACAACACAAGGAGGATGGGAGTAGTCGGTAATCTCTCTCATATTTCTCTCCATCTCAGGTTATCACTGCTCATTCCCCATCATTTAATGGGAGAAGTGGTCAACCAGACAAGATTGCCGTCAAATAACTACTGGCTTCCAGAAATGATCAGAACAGTTAAGGTTTCCTGGTCAATGCTGTAAGGTTCCCTGCTGAAGGTGCGATTCTCTGTTTTCTCCATTGTACGTTTTGTAAGAAGTTAAGAGTTAGCAGCATGAGTAGGCCATTCAGCCCCTCAAGACCGCTGCGCCATTCCATAAGAGCAGGAGACTGGGAATATTTTGATAGCTTTTTTCAAAGAGGGCGCAGAGGCACAAAGGGCCGAATGGGCACCTTCTGTGCTGTATAATTGAATGTGTCTATGAAATACTTCTCGTATTAAGACTTTGCAAATTAGCTTAATTTTATAGCTTCTAACGAATCCAACTCGCCCCATCTTAGCTCCTAGCATTCTCTATAAAATGAAATTGCAGCATCCAACTACCTTGCGGCAAGGCTGCAGTCTGCCAAAACCTCCACCTCCATGTCCCCCCTCTGCCTCTGTGACACTGACTCCCACACTGCCAACCACCTTACGATCATGTAGTCCCACTCTCCCATTACACTTGATAGCCTCTCGCCATCTGATGGTCCCATTGCCCATCTACACTCAGCATTCTCACAACACCTGTTGTTTCCTTAAATATATTGAAGGATGGAGCATCTACAGCCCTTTTAGGCAAAGGATTGCAAAGATTCATAACTCTTTGAGTGAAGGCATTTCTCCTCATCTCAGTGCTAAATGAGCGACCCTTTTCCCCTACGACTAGATTCTTCTGCCAGGGGAAATAATCCCTCAGTGTCTACCCTGTGAAGCCCGGTCAGATCATCTCACTCTATTGTAAACTCCAGAGAGTCGAGACCAATTTACCCCACCTCTCATCATAGATCAACCCTCTCATCCCATGTACCAATCGAGTGAACTTTGACTGTACTGCCTTCAGTGCCATATATCAGTCCTTAAATATGAAACCAAAACACTGCACAGTTCTTCAGGTGTGATCTCAATTGTAGCAAGATTTCGTGCTTCTTGTACTCCAATCCACATTGCAATAAAGGCCAGCATATCATTTGCCTTCCTAATTATTTGCTGTACCGAATGCTAACTTACTGTATTCAATGTATGAGTACCCTCAGGTCCCTCTGAGCATCAACATTTACACGTTTCACGCCTTTTAGAAAGTATTCTGTTTTGATGTTCTTACGCCAAAAGTGAATAACCTAACAATTCGCCGCATTATTCATCAATTTCCACTCTGTTACCCATTCACAACCTGTCTATATCTTGTTGAAGTCCCTTTGTGTTTTACTCACAGCTTAAATTTTCGACTGGCTTTGCATCATTAGCAAACTTGGATACATTACTCTTGTTCTCTTCATCTAAGTCATTAACATATATTGTAAATAGCTGAGACCTCACACTGATCCTTGTGGAATTCCATGAGCACAGCCTGCCAACATAAAAATGCCCCGTTTTACCACTATTTTCTGTTTCCTGTCCGTTAACCAATTCGCTATGCGTGCTATATATTATCACCAAAGACATACATCCTCATCATTTTGGGTGGCACGTTATCGAATGTCTTTTGGAAATCCAAGTCTCCTACATCTCCTGGTGGCCTTTTATCCAGCCAGCTGGTAACATCCTAAACAACACTAATAATTTTTTTTCAAATTCGATTTCCGTTTTGTAAAGCAATTTTGATATTGTCTGATCATGGCATGATTTTCTAAATGAATTGTTAAGACTTCTTAATAATAGATTGCAGCATTTTCCCGATGACTGATCCCAGGCTAAGTGAGCAACAGTTCCTTCTTTTTTCCCTCTCCTTACTTGAATAGCAGTGCACATTTGTTAACTTCCAATCTACTAGGACCATTCTAGATTCTAGGAAATTTTGGAAATTCATAGCCAGCGCATTCACTAACTCTACAGCTACCTTCTTAGAACCCTCTGATGTCGGTCACCAGGTTCTGGGGATTTGTCAGATTTTAGTCATTTAAGTTTTTCCAATAATTTTTCTCCCCTGATAATAATTACCGTCATTTCCTGACTCTTGTTAGCCCTTTGGTTACTGTTGCGACCAAGGCGCGAGTAATGCACAGTCCCACTACTCACACGTCATAGCATATCAAATAAGTTTTCCCAGCCACCAAAGAATAGTCAAATAAAACACTTTATTTGGCCCGTAGAATAAAGCACGCCAGACCAGATTTCTTTAAACATCAACAACATTAACTATTTATTAGCAAAGAAATAACAAGTCTTAACCACTCATAAGATAAATCTAAATATACAAAAAAAAAGTCCTTATTTCCTTTACCTTCATGCGCACAGACATACATTCAAAAGGAAATACGGTTAACTGGGGTGGGAAGTTGCGGTGGGGAGGGGTGTGGTGGAGAGATTTTTAGTTTACAGCTGCTTCTTAGGAATACAAATGAAAACATTAAAAAATTGAGTTTATCACGTTCTGGCAGGATGTTTTCAGTACAGTGAAATGTCCCAGAGTCGAATTGTCGGATGCCACTTGAAGTCTCTCCAGCCGAGGTTGCACAAATATTCTGCGATGGCATTCAAGACAGTTTGTCTAAAGCAGGCGTCACACAGGTCTTTCAGTGAAAGTATAGCAACAAGGCTGCTTGGGTTTCGATGCAGCAGTCTGTCAATAGAAGAATTCTTGAGATTTCAGGATCTCCAAAAACATAGGATGCAAAAGGAACAACTCCGCTCTTGAGGCACGGATTCTTCAGAGACTGGAGGCAACAAGAATTTGCCAACTTTCACATCCAGAGTTTCTTCACAAGAGATGTAGGATTCCTTAACAGAGAAAGGTAACATTTCTCTGGGTCTTGCACTCTTGAACCGTGCAAGTCAAAGTAAATATTCCAGATAAAAGCAAAATACTGCGGATGCTGGAAATCTGAAACAAAAACAAGAAATGCTGGATTCACTCAGCAGGTCTGGCAGCATCTGTGGAAAGAGAAGCAGAGTTAACGTTTCGGGTCAGTGACCCTTCTTCAGAACTGACAAATATTAGAAAAGTCACAAATTATAAACAAGTGAGGTGGGGGTTGGGCAAGAGATAACAAAGGAGAAGGTGTAGATTGGACCAGGCCACATAGCTGACCAAAACGTCACGGAGCAAAGGCAAACAATATGTTAATGGTGTGTTGAAAGACAAAGCATTAGTACAGATTAGGTGTGAATATACTGAATATTGAACATCAGCAAGTGCAAACCTGAAGAAAAACAACCTGAAAAATGCCTGCTGTTTGTCCAACTCACTGGCTTTTTAAAGTGTCCAAAGTGGAAAAAACCTTCTTGAGCATAGTCACATGTCCAGACACATAGTCTCTCCCTGTCACTCAAAAAAGCTGCTCTGAGGAAGGTCAAACCCCTATCGTTTCCATGAAATTGTTCGCTTTCCTGTCCTTGTACAATTTCAGCTTCCTTGCAAAGCTCCCATAAAGTTCAGCATTCAAAACATTGCAAAGATTTTCACCATTTGTAGGTGTGTTCCACTGAGCAAATATCCTGTTCTCAATTGTTTTCAAAACACATAGAATTCTAAGCTCGATTTCAGGTATGCAACTTGTGTCTTCTGCTGAGGAGGTAGACATAAAATATTTCTTCAATGTCTCTTCCATTTCTTAATTCCCCCGGTAATTTATCTTGACCCTGTCTCTAAGGGACCAATGTTTACTTTTGCTATTCTCCTCCTTGTCATATACTTGTAAAAGGTATCACAATCTGTTTTGTTGCTTCTGACTAGTTTACTCTCTTATTCTACTTTTTCCCCTTTTCATCAAGGCTTCACCATAAAAAGAAATCAAAATACTGCTTGTGCTTGAAATCTAAATAAAAGCAGATCTTGCTGGAAACCCACAGCAGGTCTGGCAGCATCTGTGGAAAGAGAAACAGATTTAACGTTTATGTCTGTGACCGTTCATCTGAATTGGCAAAGGTTAGAAATGCAATAGGCTTTGAGCAAGACAAAGGAGGAACATTGGAAATCTGAACAGTCGTAGTCCATTCGGCCTCTCGAGCCTGCTTTGCCATTCAACTGGATCATGGCTGATCTTCCACCTCAAAGCCACTTGCCCGCACTACCTTTATCCATTGGTGTCTTTGATATCTGGAAATCGATAGATCTAAGTTTTAAACATACTCAATTCCACAGATTCTCCACCCGCTGAGTGACGAAATTCCTCATCATCCTTTTCGTTGTGCAGCTTTTCCAGGAGCACAGGCACTGCGAGCGAGGAATGAACAGCTGGGAAGTCAATTTCATCGGGAGTTTCGGTGGAGCAGGGACTGCTGGGTAAGTAGAAACCTATATATTTGGGCTGTGTAAATTCTCTTACCTTTTCGTTGTGCAGCTTTTCCAGGAGCACAGGCATTGCGAGCGAGGAGTGAACAGCTGGGAAGTCAATTTCATCGGGAGTTTCGGTGGAGCAGGGACTGCTGGGTAAGCAGAAACCTATATATTTGGCCTGTGTAAATTCTCTTACCTCTTCGTTGTGCAGCTTTTCCAGGAACACAGGCATTGCGAGCGAGGAGTAAACAGCTGGGAAGTCAATTTCATCGGGAGTTTCGGTGGAGCAGGGACTGCTGGGTAAGTAGAAATCTATATATTTGGGCTGTGTAAATTCTCTTACCTTTTCGTTGTGCAGCTTTTCCAGGAGCACAGGCATTGCGAGCGAGGAGTGAACAGCTGGGAAGTCAATTTCATCGGGAGTTTCGGTGGAGCAGGGACTGCTGGGTAAGTAGAAACCTATATATTTGGGCTGTGTAAATTCTCTTACCTCTTGGTTGTGCAGCTTTTCCAGCAGCACAGGCATTGCGAGCGAGGAGTGAACAGCTGGGAAGTCAATTTCATCGGGAGTTTCGGTGGAGCAGGGACTGCTGGGTAAGTAGAAACCTATATATTTGGGCTGTGTAAATTCTCTTACCTCTTGGTTGTGCAGCTTTTCCAGCAGCACAGGCATTGCGAGCGAGGAGTGAACAGCTGGGAAGTCAATTTCATCGGGAGTTTCGGTGGAGCAGGGACTGCTGGGTAAGTAGAAACCTATATATTTGGGCTGTGTCTGAACCCGAGACACTACTCTTGTAGTGTCTCCCACCCGCCCCCCTCCTCTTACCAAAAAAAAAGGACTCGGTTGTGTGTAGGTAAGGTAAGGCTTTTTCTATTTCTCTTCTTGTTTTATCGTGTGATTGGTTAATAACTTGGGAATTTAGAATAGTGGGAATGGAGGTTAAGGCAGTTGAATGTTCCTCCTGCAGAATGTGTGAGGTAAGGGTCGCCAAGGGTGTCCCTGCTGACTGCATCTGCGGGGAGTGCACCCAGCTCCAGCTCGTCGAGGACCGCGTTAGGGAACTGGAGCTGGAGCTGGAGGAACTTCGGATCATTCGGGAGGCGGAAGGGATTATTGAGAGGAGTTATCGGGAGGCAGTCACACCTCAGGTAAAAGCAGAAGGTAGATGGGTTACCGTCAGGGGAAGGAAAGGGAACCAGCAGGCAGTGCAGGGATCCCCTGTGGCCGTTTCCCTCAACAACAGGTATACCGTTTTGGATACTGTTAGGGGAGACGACTTACCAGGGGTAGGCAATGGGATACAGGTCTCTGGCGCAGAGTCTGTCCCTGTTGCTCAGAAGGGAAGGGGTAAGAGGAGCAGAGCATTAGTCATTGGGGACTCCATAGTTAGGGTAACAGATAGGAGGTTCTGTGGGAACGAGAGAGACTCACGGTTGGTGTGTTGCCTCCCAGGTGGCAGGGTACGTGATGTCTCTGATCGTGTTTTTGGGATCCTTAAGGGGGAGGGGGAGCAGCCCCAAGTCGTGGTCCACATAGGCACCAACGACATAGGTAGGATGAGAGATGGGGATTTAAGGCAGAAATTCAGGAAGCTAGGGTGGAAGCTTAGAGCGAGAACAAACAGAGTTGTTATCTCTGGGTTGTTGCCCGTGCCACGTGCTAGCGAAGTGCGGAATAGGGAGAGAGAGGAGTTGAACACGTGGCTGCAGGGATGGTGTAGGAGGGAGGGTCTTGGTTTCCTGGATAATTGGGGCTCTTTCTGGGGTAGGTGGGACCTCTACAAACAGGATGGTCTTCACCTGAACCAGAGGGGTACCAATATCCTGGGGGGGAGATTTTCTAGTGCTCTTCGCGGGGGGGGGGGGGGGGGGGGGGTTTAAATTCAGCAGGGGGATGGGAACCTAAATTGTAGTTCCAGTGTGCAGGATGTTGAGAGTAGTGAGGGCAGAGATAAGGTTTTAAGGACACAAGAGGGCACTGGCAAGCAAGAGCTTGGTTTAAAATGTGTCTACTTCAACGCCAGGAGCATCCGGAATAAGGTGGGTGAGCTTGCAGCATGGGTTGGTACCTGGGATCTCGATGTTGTGGCCATTTCAGAGACATGGGTAGAGCAGGGACAGGAATGGATGTTGCGGGTTCCGGGATTTAGTTGTTTCACCAGGAACAGAGAAGAGGGTAAAAGAGGGGGGGGGGGTGTGGCATTGTTAATCAAGGAAAGTATTACAGCGGCAGAAAGGACGTTTGAGGACTCGTCGACTGAGGTACTCTCGGCCGAGGTTAGAAACAGGAGAGGAGAGGTCACCCTGTTGGGAGTTTTCTATAGACCTCCAAATAGTTCCAGAGATGTAGAGGAAAGGATAGCAAAGATGATTCTTGACAGGAGCAAGAGTAACAGGGTATTGTTTATGGGGGACTTTAACTTTCCAAATATTGACTGGAAATACGATAGAATTAGAATTAGATTTAGAACATTACAGCGCAGTACAGGCCCTTCGGCCCTCGATGTTGCACCGACCATCTGACCGACACTATTCCATTTTCATCCATATATCTATCCAATGACCACTTAAATGCCCTTAAAGTTGGCGAGTCTACTACTGTTGCAGGCAGGGCGTTCCACGCCCCTACTACTCTCTGCGTAAAGAAACTACCTCTGACATCTGTCAGATATCTTTCACCCCTCAACTTAAAGCTATGTCCCCTCGTGTTTGCCATCATCATCCGAGGAAAAAGACTCTCACTATCCACCCTATCTAACCCTCTGATTATCTTGTATGTCTCTATTAAGTCACCTCTCCACCTCTTTCTCTCCAACGAAAACAACCCCAAGTCCCTCAGCCTTTCCTCGTAAGACCTTCCCCCCATACCAGGCAACATCCTAGTAAATCTCATCTGCACCCTTTCCAAAGCTTCCACATCCTTCCTATAATGCAGTGACCAGAACTGCACGCAATACTCAAGGTGCGGCCTCACCAGAGTTTTGTACAGCTGCATCATGACTTCTTGGCTCCGAAACTCGATCCCCCGACTAATAAAAGCTAACACACCATCTGCCATCTTAACAGACCTATTAACCTGGGTAGCAACTTTCAGGGATTTATGTACCTGGACACCAAGATCTCTCTGCTCATCTACACTACCAAGAATCTTCCCATTAGCCCAGTACTCTGCATTGCTGTTACTTCTTCCAAAGTGAATCACCTCACACTTCTCCGCATTAAACTCCATTTGCCATCTCTCAGCCCAGCTCTGCAGCCTATCTATGTCCCTCTGTACCCGACAACACCCTTCGACACTATCCACAACTCCACCGACCTTCGTGTCATCCGCAAATTTACTAACCCACCCTTCTACACCCTCATCCAGGTCATTCATAAAAATGATAAACAGCAGTGGCCCCAAAACAGAACCTTGCGGTACACCACTAGTAACTAAACTCCAGGATGAACATTTGCCATCAACCACCACCCTCTGTCTTCTTTCAGCTAGCCAATTTCTGATCCAAAGCTCTAAATCACCTTCAACCCCATACTTCTGTATTTTCTGCAATAGCCTACCGTGGGGAACCTGATCAAACGCCTTACTGAAATCCATATACACCACATCCACGGCTTTACTCTCATTCACCTGTTTGGTCACCTTCTCGAAAAACTCAATAAGGTTTGTGAGGCACGACCTACCCTTCACAGAACCGTGCTGACTATCGCAAATGAACTTATTCTTTTCAAGATGATTATAAATCCTATCTCTTATAACCTTTTCCAACATATTACCCACAACCGAAGTAAGGCTCACAGGTCTATAATTACCAGGGCTGTCTCTACTCCCCTTCTTGAACAAGGGGACAACATTTGCTATCCTCCAGTCTTCCGGCACTACTCCTGTCGAGAATGACGACATAAAGATCAACAACAACGGCTCTGCAATCTCCTCCCTGGCTTCCCAGAGAATCCTAGGATAAATCCCATCTGGCCCAGGGGACGTATCTATTTTCACTCTTTCCAAAATTGCCAACACCTCCTCCTTGTGAATCTCAATCCCATCTAGCCTAGTTGGCTGCATCTCAGTAATCTCCTCGGCAACATTTTCTTTCTCTACTGTAAATACTGACGAAAAATATTCATTTAATGCTTCCCCTATCTCCTCTGATTCCGCACACAACTTCCCACTACTATCCATGATTGGCCCTGTTCTAACTCTTATCATTCTTTTATTCCTGATATACCGATAGAAAGCCTTAGTGTTTTCTTTGATCCTATCCGCCAATGACTTCTCGTGTCCTCTCCTTGCTCTTCTTAGCCCTCCCTTTAGATCCTTCCTGGCTTGCTTGTAATTCTCAAGCGCCCTAACTGAGCCTTCACGTCTCATCGGAACATAAGCCGCCCTCTTCCTCTTGACAAGCGCTTCAACCTCTTGAGTAAACCACGGCTCCCTCGCTCGACAACTTCCTCCCTGCCTGACAGGTACATACTTATCAAGGACACGCATTAGCTGCTCCTTGAATAAGCTCCACATTTCGTTTGTTCCCATCCCCTGCAGTTTCCTTCCCCATCCTACACATCCTAAATCTTGCCTAATCGCGTCATAATTTCCTTTCCCCCAGCTATAATTCTTGCCCTGCGGTATATACCTGTCCCTGCCCATCG
The DNA here is from genome assembly GCF_036365525.1 of Heterodontus francisci. Lineage (NCBI taxonomy): Eukaryota > Metazoa > Chordata > Chondrichthyes > Heterodontiformes > Heterodontidae > Heterodontus > Heterodontus francisci. Next base: position 245,708 of record NW_027141490.1, on the reverse strand, counting down.
CTAAGGTAAACCTAACCGAATTGTGATCACTATCGCCAAAGTGCTCACCTACATCTAAATCGAACACCTGGCCGGGTTCATTACCCAGTACCAAATCCAATGTGGCATCGCCCCTGGTTGGCCTGTCCACATACTGTGTCAGAAAACCCTCCTGCACACACTGGACAAAAACAGACCCATCTAAAGTACTCGAACTATAGTATTTCCAGTCAATATTTGGAAAGTTAAAGTCCCCCATAACCACTACCCTGTTACTCTCGCTCCTGTCGAGAATCATCTTCGCTATCCTTTCCTCTACATCTCTGGAACTATTCGGAGGTCTATAGAAAACTCCCACAGGGTGACCTCTCCTCTCCTGTTTCTAACCTCGGCCCATACTACCTCAGTAGACGAGTCCTCAAACGTCCTTTCTGCCGCTGTAATACTTTCCTTGATTAACAATGCCAACCCCCCCCCCCCTCTTTTACCCTCTTCTCTGTTCTTACTGAAACATCTAAATCTTGGAACCTGCAACATCCATTCCTGCCCCTGCTCTACCCATGTCTCTGAAATGGCCACAACATCAGGATCCCAGGTACCAACCTATGCTGCAAGCTCACTCACCTTATTCCGGATGCTCCTGGCGTTGAAGTAGACACACTTTAAACCAAGTTCTTGCTTGCCAGTGCCCTCTTGCGTCCCTGTAACCTTATCCCCTACCTCACTACTCTCAACAACCTGTACACTGGAACTACAATTTAGGTTCCCATTCCCCTGCTGATTTAGTTTAAACCCCCCCGAAGAGCACTAACAAATCTCCCTCCCAGGATATTGGTACCCCTTTGGTCCAGGTGAAGACCATCCTGTTTGTAGAGGTCCCACCTACCCCAGAAAGATCCCAATTATCCAGGAAACCAAAAACCTCCCTCCTACACCATCCCTGCAGCCACGTGTTCAACTCCTCTCTCTCCTTATTCCTCTTTTCGCTACCACGTGGCACGGGCAACAACCCAGAGATAACAACTCTGGTTGTTCTCGCTCAAAGCTTCCACCCTAGCTCCATGAATTTCTGCCTTAAATCCCCATCTCTCTTCCTACCTATGTCGTTGGTGCCTATGTGGACCACGACTTGGGGCTGCTCCCCCTCCCCCTTAAGGATCCCAAAAACACGATCAGAGACATCACGTACCCTGCCACCTGGGAGGCAACACACCAACCGTGAGTCTCTCTCGTTCCCACAGAACCTCCTATCTGTTCCCCTAACTATGGAGTCCCCAATGACTGTCCCAATCTCTGCTCCTCTTCCCCTTTCCCTTCTGAGCAACAGGGACAGACTCTGTGCCAGAGGCCTGCACCCCATTGCTTACCCCTGGTAAGTCGTCCCCCTCAACAGTATCCAAAACGGTTTACCTGTTGTTGAGGGAAACGGCCACAGGGGATCCCTGCACTGCCTGCTGGTTCCCTTTCCTTCCCCTGACGGTAACCCATCCACCTACTTCTTTTACCTGAGGTGTGACGTGAGGTGAGTAGTTCGAGTACTTTAGATGGGTCTGTTTTTGTCCAGTGTGTGCAGGAGGGTTTTCTGACACAGTAAGTAGACAGGCCAACCATGGGCGATGCCACATTGGATTTGGTACTGGGTAATGGACCCGGCCAGGTGTTAGATTTAGAAGTTGGTGAGCACTTTGGTGATAGTGACCACAATTCTGTTAGGTTTACCTTAGCGATGGGCAGGGACAGGCATATACAGCACTGCAAGAATTATAGCTGGGGGGAAAGGAAATTATGATGCGATTAGGCAAGATTGAGGATGCCTCGGATGGGGAAGGAAACTGCAGGGGATGGGCTCAATCGAAATGTGGAGCTTATTCAAGGAGCAGCTACTGCGTGTCCTTGATAAGTATGTACCTGTCAGGCAGGGAGGAAGTTGTCGAGCAAGGGAGCCGTGGTTTACTAAAGAAGTTGAAGAGCTTGTCAAGAGGAAGAGGGCGGCTTATGTTCCGATGAGACGTGAAGGCTCAGTTAGGGCGCTTGAGAATTACAAGCTAGCCAGGAAGGATCTAAAGGGAGGGCTAAGAAGAGCAAGGAGAGGACACGAGAAGTCATTGGCGGATAGGATCAAAGAAAACACTAAGGCTTTCTATCGGTATATCAGGAATAAAAGAATGACTAGAGATAGGTTAGGGCCAATCAAGGATAGTAGTGGGAAGTTGTGTGTGGAATCGGAGGAGATAGGGGAAGTTTTAAATGAATATTTTTCGTCAGTATTTACAGTGGAGAAAGAAAATGTTGTCGAGGAGAATACTGAGATACAGACTACTAGGCTAGATGGGATTGAGGTTCACAAGGAGGAGGTGTTAGCAATTTTGGAAAGTGTGAAAATAGATAGATCCCCTGGGCCAGATGGGATTTATCTGAGGATTCTCTGGGAAGCCAGGAAGGAGATTGCAGAGCCTTTCTCCTTGATTTTTATGTCGTCATTGTCGATAGGAATAGTGCTGGAAGACTGGAGGATAGCAAATGTTGTCCCCTTGTTCAAGAAGGGGAGTAGAGACAGCCCTGGTAATTATAGACCTGTGAGCCTTACTTCGGTTGTGGGTAAAATGTTGGAAAAGGTTATAAGAGTTGGATTTATAATCATCTTGAAAAGAATAAGTTCATTAGAGATAGTCAGCACGGTTTTGTGAAGAGTAGGTCGTGCCTCACAAACCTTATTGAGTTTTTTGACAAGGTGACCAAACAGGTGGATGAGGGTAAAGCCGTGGATGTGGTCTGTATGGATTTCAATAAGGCGTTTGATAAAGTTCCCCACGGTAGGCTATTGCAGAAAATACAGAAGTATGGGATTGAAGGTGAATCATTGATTTGGATCAGAAATTGGCTAGCTGAAAGAAGACAGAGGGTGGTGATTGATGGTAAATGTTCATCCTGGAGTATAGTTTCTAATGGTGTCCCGCAAGGATCTGTTTTGGGGCCACTGCTGTTTGTCATTTTTATAAATGACCTGGATGAGTTTGTCGAAGGGTGGGTTAGTAAATGTGCGGATGACACGAAGGTCGGTGGAGTTGTGGATAGTGCAGAAGGATGTTGTACGTTACAGAGGTACATAGATAGGCTGCAGAGCTGGGCTGAGAGATGGCAAATGGAGTTTAATGCGGAAAAGTGTGAGGTGATTCACTTCGGAAGGAGTAACAGGATTGCAGAATACTGGACTAATGGGAAGATTCTTGGTAGTGTAGATGAGCAGAGAGATCTTGGTGTCCAGGTACATAAATCCCTGAAAGTTGCCACCCAGGTTAATAGGGCTGTTAAGAAGGCATATGGTGTGTTAGCTTTTATTAGTAGGGGTTCGAGTTTAGGAGCCACGAGGTCATGCTGCAGCTGTACAGAACTCTGGTGTGGCCGCACCTGGAGTATTGCGTGCAGTTCTGGTCACCGCGTTATAGGAAGGATGTGGAAGCTTTGGAAAAGGTGCAGATGAGATTTACTAGGATGTTGCCTGGTATGGAGGGAAGGTCTTACGAGGAAAGGCTGAGGGACTTGAGGTTGTTTTCGTTAGAGAGAAGGAGGAGAAGAGGTGACTTAATAGAGACATATAAGATAATCAGAGGGCTGGACAGAGTGGACAGTGAGAGCTTTTTTCCTCGGATGATTATGGCAAACACGAGGGGACATAGCTTTAAGTTGAGGGGTGATAGATATAGGACAGATGTCAGAGGTAGTTTATTTACACAGAGAGTAGTAGGGGCGTGGAACGCGCTGCCTGCAACAGTGGTAGACTCGCCAACTTTAAGGGCATTTAAGTGGTCATTGGATAGACATCTGGATGAAAATGGAATAGTGTAGGTCAGATGGTTTCACAGGTCGGCGCAACATCGAGGGCTGAAGGGCCTGTACTGTGCTGTAATGTTCTATGTTCTATGTTCTATATCGGTGCCGAACGGTCTACCTCGCATTCTGAGACAGTGTCCCCTGGTTTTCGAACCCCAGGACAGGGCAAACATCCTTTCTGCATCTACCCTGTCGAGCCCTATAAATATTTTGTATGCTTCAATGACATCACCTCACATTCTTCTAAATTCTAGAGAATACAGGATGCAGTCTGCTCAAACTCTCCTCATAGGAGAATCCCGCCATCCCTGTAAACTGTCTGGTGAACTTTCGTTGCACTCCCTCTATGGCAAGTATTTCCTTCCTTGGGTAAACAGACCAAAACTGTACACAATACTCCAGGTGCTGTCTCACCAAGGCTCTCTACAAGTTCAGCAAGACTTCTTTATCCCGTACTCAAATTCTCTTGCAATATAGGCCAACATATCATTTGCCAACCGACTTGTTTGCTGCAACTGCACGTTAACTTACAGTGACTTCCGAACAAGGGTACCCAGGACCCTTTAGACATCAACACTTCCCAAATTCTCACCATTTAAGAAATACTCTGCATTTCTGTTTTTGCTACCAAAGTGGATAACTTCACATTTTTCTCCGTTATATTCCATCTGCCATGCAGTGGCCCATTCACATAGTCTGTCTAAATCTCCTTGATGTCTTTTTACATCTTCCTCACAACTCCCACTTATTTTTGTGTTATCACCAAAATTGGAAATATTGCATTTGGTCCAGAGATCCAAATTATTGATTGAGATTGTGAATAGCTGGGGCTTAAGGGGCAAAGTAGATCAAAAGGGAATGTCTGTGAAAGGACGGAGGGTCGGCTAGATGAAGAAAAGTGATGTCATGGAGCATAGGTCAAAGGGAGTGCTAATAGTTGTAGTAAAGGCCAGCACATTTGCCCAGAGAAAGTGTTAATGGCAGAAAAAGTAACATCTCAGCTCGAAACCAAAGACAGGAAAAACAAGTTTAAGGTATTGAACTCTATGAAGAGCGCCTCGTCAGTAGATGATTTGCTAATCCTTGAGCTTCCAAACTGGAAAACTGCAGCAGGCCGGGGAGAGAAACGTGGGCATCAGAGCAGGATGGTGAATTAAAAGGGCCAGCAGCTGGAAGCTTGGGGTCATGCTTGCAGACTGAGCAGAGGTATTCCTCAAAATGGTCACCCAATCTGCTTTCCATCTCATGACTGTAGAGGTGACTGCATTGTGAGCAGCGAATACAGTGTACTGAATAGAAAGAAGTGCCAATAAATCGCTGCTTACCTGAAAGGAGCGTTTGAGCTGAAGGCAGAAAGTGATGTAAATACTTAGCAGGTCTGCATCTGTGGAGAGTGAAACAGATTAAATGTTTCAGGTCTGTGACTTTTCATCAGTCCACACTGTGTTTTTATATAGGAGTGTTTGGAGCCTTGGCTGGTGAGGAGACAGGAGGTAAAAGGGCAAGTATTAAACCTCCTACGATTACATGGGACGGTGCCATGGAAAGGGGACAAAATGTCTGGGTGATGGAGCAATGGGCCAGGGCATCGTGGAGGGAAACAGTCTCTGCAGAATCATGACAGAGGATTGAATGGGAAGTGTGTTTAGTGGTGGTATCACCCTACCGGTAGAAGAAATAGTGGAGTTTAAACCTTTGGATGTGGAGGCTGCTGGGGTGGAAAGTGAGAACAGGAGAAACCCTATCATGGTTCTAGGAGGGAGAGGAAGGACTGAGGGACGAAGTGTGGAAATGAGTCGGTCATGGACCTGTCAAGCACCATGCAGGGAAATCCTTGGTTGCGAAAAATTGAAAGACATGCAAGAAGCACTGCTGTGGAAGTTTGCATCGTCAGAGCAGATGCGTCAGAGAGAGAGAAAAATGGGAAGAATGAAATGGGTGTTCTTCCAGCAGGTATGGTGTGAGTCGGTTTCGTCAAGATAGCTGTGGGAGCCGGTGGTCTTATAATGAATATTAGTGGACAGCCTATCCCCAGAGTTTTACCACAGTGCTGCCCTCACCCCTTCCCCTCCTGGAACAGCGACAGGGTTCCCATATTCTCACTGACTATCTTCAAGGTCAAACCCTTTTTGCTACAAATATTGTTTCTAAAACTTGACGTAAGTTTGCAGAATCCCTCCACTTTGACACAGTGTCTACACTGTGCCCTATTTTCTAAGTTTTCCCACCTTACCAGACAGAAAATAAGGGTTCTAATAAAGAGAAGTAATAATTCACAATAATAAGTTCGTTGATTGTTTAAAATAGCAATATTTGAACAATTATTGTTCTGGTAATTAACGTAATAAAGATATAATTGCTTTGCAATTAATTATAAAATTGGACATATTAAGGTAACCACAGGGGAAGAAGTTACTGCGATTCCAATTTGAAATGGTACATAATTCCCTGCTGCATATAGCTACAGTGAATTGTTATGTTGAACTTGATAGAGTACATGTGGGAAAATGTATGTGTTAAATTGGTCTTGATGACCGATACACAGGGGAATGATCTTAAAGATAATGGTTTAATTGGACAAGATGAGCAATACAGCGGGAATTACATATAAAGTTTAACATTAATTTGGACTTTATACCTACAAATGGACACACAGCTTAGAAAGTTGCAATGAGTCATTACATTGGGCTTGATAACCAATATACAGTGGAATTATATATCCAGTTATTGCTACATTGAACTTGATAACTCTTGCACAGCAGAATGAGGTCACAATTAATTGTTAAATTGGACGTGATGACCAATGCACATCTGAATATAGTTAATGTAATTATTAAGTTGTAGCTAACAGCAAATGGACTGTGCAGAAAGTTACAATTAATTATTCATTGTGCATGATAACTAATGCACAGGGAATGAAGTCGCAGTTTACTCTTGTATTGGATTTGGGATAAGACATGTATAAACAAGGTTACAGTTAATTGTTAATTTGAGGTTGATAGACAATGCACAGGAGAATACCGGCGCAGTTAATTGCTTAATTGGATATGATAACCAATAGCCAAAGGGATAGTTAATTCCAAAATTGATATTGCTAACAATTCACAGGAGAATATGGTAACAATTAATTGTTTATTTCGACATGATAACCACGGATACGGGAATAAAGGTGCTGTTAGAACAAAGAACAAAGAACAGTACAGCACAGGAACAGGTCATTTGGCCCTCCAAGCCTGCGCCGATCTTGATGCCTGCCAAAATAAAACCTTCTGCATTTCGGGGACCGTAGCCCTCTATTCCCATCCTATTCATGTATTTGTCAAGATGCCTCTTAAACATCGCTATCGTACCTGCTTCCACCACCTCGCCCGGCAGCAAGTTCCAGGCACTCACTACACTCTGTGTAAAGAACTTGCCTCGCACATCCCCTCTAAACTTTGCCCTTCGCACCTTAAACCTATGTCTCCTAGTAACTGACTCTTCCACCCTGGGAAAAAGCTTCTGACTATCCACTCTGTCCATGCCGCTCATAACTTTGTATATCTCTATCATGTCGCCCCTCCACCTCCGTCGTTCAAGTGAAAACAATCCGAGTTGATCCAACCTCTCCTCATAGCTAATGCCCTCCAGACCAGGCAACATCCTGGGCAACCTCTTCTTTACCCTTTCCAAAGCATCCACGTCCTTCTGGTAGTGTGGCGACCAGAATTGCATGCAATATTCTAAGTGTGACCCAGCTAAAGTTCTGTGCAGCTGCAGCATGACTTGCTAATTTTTATGCCCTGACCAATGAAGGCAAGCATGCCGTATGCAATTATACAGTGCTGGATCAGTTAACAGCCAGACAGCGGTATCCTCGTCCCTGTAAAGAGGGGGATAGAACGTAAGAACACAGGAAGTAGAAGCATGAGTCGATCATATGGCCCGTGCGTTGCTGTAGTGCATCTTGTAGATGGTAAATACTGCTGTCATTGTGCCGGTGGTGGAGGGACTGACTGTTTGTGGATGGTATGACAATCAAGTGGGCAGTTTTGTCCTGGATTGTGTCGAGCTTCTTGAGTGTTGTTGGCGCTGCACCCATCCAGGCAAATGGAGAGTCTTCCATCACACTCCTGATTTGTGCCTTGTAGATAGTGGTCAGGCCTTGGGGAGTCAGGAGGTGAGTTATTCGCCGCAGGATTCCTAGCCTGTGACCTGCTCTTGTAGCCACAGTATTTATACGGCTACTGCAATTCAGTTTCTGATAAATGGCAACCCCAGGATGTTGATAGTGCGAGGTTCTGTAATCGTAATCGCATTGAATGCCAAGGGGAGATGTTTAGACTCTCTCCTTTTTTGAGATAGGCATTTCTGTCACTTGTGTGGCGTGAATGTTATTTGCCGCTTATCAGCCCGAGCCGAGATAATGTCCAAGTTTGCGAACATTTCCACATGGACTGCATCAGCATTTGAGGAGATGTGAATGTTGCTGAACATCCCACTCTGACCTTATGATTGAAGGAAGGTCAATGCTGAAGCAGCTGAAGATGGTTGGGTAAAGGACGCTACTCTGAGGAACTCCTGCAGTGATGTCCTGATGCTGAGATGATTGACCTCCAACAACCACAACAATTTTCTTTTATGCTAGGTATGCCTCCAGTCAGCGGACAGTTTTTCTCTGATACCCATTGAAGTTGGTTTTTCCAGGGCTACCTGATGCCATTCTTGGTCAAATACTGCCTTGATGTCAAGGGCAGTCACTCTGATCACCTCTTTGTTCAGCTCTTTTGTCCATGTTTGAACCAAGGCTGCAATGAGGTCAGGAGCTGAGTGGCTCTGGCTGAACCCAAACTGAGTGTCACTGAGCAGGTTATTGTTAAACAAGTGCCGCTTGATAGCACTGTCGATGACATCTTCCATCACTTTACTGATGATTGGGAGTAGACTGATAGGACGGTAATTGGCAGGGTTGGATTTGTCCTGATTTTTGTGTTCAAAAGGCCTTCCTTTTTATATACCTATGCAAGATCTTTCAATCTGTTTTTTTTTTTGGTATGGTTTATTCTCATGTTCTATTGTTTTAACTTTTTTATCAACTTTCTGGTGGCCCTTTACTGGTTTCTGAAATACTCTCAATCCTCAAACTTGTTACTCTTTTTTGCAACATTGAATGTCTCTTCTTTCTATCTAAGACTATCCTTGACTTCCTGATGGGTCTTTCACGCTGGGTTTTTTGTTTTTCAATGGAATATATTTATGTGGAACATTTTGAATTGTTTCTTTAAAGGTTTTCCACTGTTTATTTACCACACTACCTTTCAGTCTATTTACCCAATTTACCTTATCCACTTCTACACTCATACTTCTCGTTGTTTCCGTTCACGAATAAGTTAGTGTTTGGAGTATGTCACTTGCAAGGTTAAAATGGAATTCAGTGGTATTACGATCACTATTTCCCAGTGGATCTTTTACTGTGATATTATTAATTAACCCTTCTTTATTACACAATACCAGGTCTAAAATAGCTTTATCCCTAATAGCTTCCACAATGTGTTGCTCCAGGAAACCATTTGGAAAACATTCTACAATCTCATCTTCCAGAACACTCTTGCCAATTTCATTGTCCCAGTCTACAGGAAGATTAAAGTTACCACAATTAGTATACTGCCTTTGAAACAATATCGAATAATTTCTTGTTTAATGTTCTGTCCAATTGTATAATTACTGTTAAGGGGCCTATACACTCCTCCCATCACTGTTTGCTGATTCTTGCTATTCTTAATTTCCACTCATACTGATCCTCTGAGGCCTGATCCTTCCCCACTAATATTCCTATATCATCCTTTAGTATCAGTACTACCCCACCTCCTTTGCCATTCTTTCTTTCATTCCGAAATATTGTGTACCCTGGAATATTTATTTCCCAAACTTGATCACATTGTAATGTCGACTAAACGGAAACAATTTACCCCTATTTGTGCCAATACTTTATCTGTCTTATTGAAGATGTTTCGCGGTTTCAGATAAAAATCCTTCAATTTCATTTGTTTTTTTACTTCTATTCCCTGGAATGACCTTATTCACTGATGCACAATTTGATTTAGCTCTCTGTCCCTTCCTGTCCCATTCTCTTTGACTTTATCCACAACGCTATACTGTTACAATGCCTTGATTTTTCTCTTTGGTTTTCTAAATCTCCCTTCACTTGCACCATCCTCCCAGCCAGTCAGTTCACAACCTCCAGCCTTATCTTCTGGTGCACTAAGTTTGTCACTCTGCCACTTCCTGCCACACTCTGAGTATAAAGAACATTTTTGCAATTATACTGTTCTGCCTTCTCTCTCTTTTAATGGTCACATATTCCCTCACTTGATCCCCCACCCCTCTATTTACTTTAAAGCCCTCTTTACCACCCCAGTTATATGACTCGCTGAGCACGGTTCAGGTGAAAGACCATCCCAATGGCACAGCTCCCACTTTCCCCAGTACTGGTGCCAGTGCCCCATGAATCAAAGCCCATTGTTCCCACACCAGTCCTTGAGCTATGCATTTAATTCTCTAATTTTAGTAACACTACACCATTTGCTCATGGCTCTGGTAATAACCCAGTCATAAATACCTTTGAGGTTCTTCTTTTTAATTTTGCCACTAGCTGCTCATACACCTTATGCAGAATCTCTTCTCTAGTCCTATCTATGTCCTTGGTACCCACGTGGACCACGACAACTGAATCCTCCCCCTTCCACTGCAGGTTCCTCTCCATCCCTGAGAAATGCCTCGAAACGTGGCACCAGGCAGGCAACACAGCCTTCCTGACTCGCTCTTGACTGCAGAGAATGCTGTCTATCACCGAATATATTATCCCCTAACACCATTGTATTCAAGAACACAAGAACATATGACTTACTTTCAGGGAGAGCAGCGGACAGTAACGGACCTGCAGGAAGAAGACGGAGCAGGAAGCAGTTAAATAAAGGCTGAGGATCAAGGCCTATAGCATTTACCTTCCGGGAGAGCAGCGGACAGGAGGGGACCTGCGGGAGGAACACAGATTGGGGAACAGATAAATAACCGCCAAGGATCATGGGTTACAGCAATTACCTTCGAGCGGAGCAGCAGATGTGAAAAGTGACATCACAGGAAAGCTGTAAGGTGATTGGTTGGTGAGTACCGGCTGTAAGGAAGAATCACTAAATAGCTGGGTCCATACACTACCGTTAGGGTGCACGTGTAACTAGTTAGGGTAACTGGAAGACTAAAAACAAGTAAACAATTATTAATGACAAGGAACAAGTGATTAGCTGGTGTGCATTATCTTCTTTGATTTAAAGTTTATTTTATCTGGTGACCTGTATAGATTAGTAGTAGGATTTATGAGTGCTAGTAGGGTTTACTGAATAGTTCTAAATTGTTTTAGTACTGGCAACATTTCCTTTTTTAGCAGCAGTAAAGATTCCGAGAGACATGATAAACTGTCACTTATAAAGAGGAAAAAACAAAGAACAGCAGTGCACAGGAACAGGCCATTCGGCCCTCCAAGCCTGCGCCGATCTTGATGCCTGCCGAAACTAACACCTTCTGCACGTCCGGAGCCCATATCCCTCTATTCCCTACCTATTCATATTTTTGTCAAGATGTCTCTTAAACGTCGCTATCGTATCTACTTCCGCCACCTCCCCTGGCATCAAGTTCTAGGCACTCACCACCCTCTGTGTAAAAAACTTGCCTCGCACATTCCCTCGAAATTTGCCCCTCGCACCTTAAACCTATGTCCCCTAGTAACTGACTCTTCCACCCTGGGAAAAAGGTTTTGACTATCCACTCTGTCCATGCCGCTCATAACTTTGTAAACCTCTATCATGTCGCCTCTCCAGCTCCATCGTTCCAGTGAAAACAATCCGAGTTTTTCCAACCTCTCCTCATAGCTAATGCCCTCCAGACCAGGCAACATCCTGGTCAACCTCCTCTGTACCCTCTCCAAAGCCTCCACGTCCTTCTGGTAGTGTGGAAACCAGAATTGACCGCAATATTCTAAGTGTGTCCCAACTAAGGTTCTGTATAGCTGCAACATGACTTGCCAATTTTTGTACTCTATGCCCCGATCGATGAAGGCAAGCATGCCGTATGCCTTCTTGACTACCTCATCCACCTGCGTTGCCAATTTCAGTGACCTGTGGACCTGTACGCCCAGATCTCTCTGCCTGTCAATACTCCTAAGGGTTCTTCCATTTACTGTATACCTCCCACCTGCATTAGACCTTCCAAAATGCATTACCTCACATTTGTCCAGATTAAACTCCATCTGCCATTTCTCCGCCCAAGTCTCCAACCGATCTATAACCTGCGGAATCCTCTGACAATCCTCATCATGATCCACAACTCCACCAACCTTTGAGTCGTCTGCAAACTTACTAATCAGACCAGCTACAGTTTCCTCCAAATCATTCATATATACTGCAGCAGCAAAGGTCCCAGCACTGATCCCTGCGGAACACCACTAGTCACATCCCTCCATTCAGAAAAACACCCAGCCACTGTTACCCTCTGTCTTCTGTAACTGAGTCAGTTCTGTATCCATCATGCCAGCTCACCTCCGATCCCGTGTGACTTCACCTTTTGCACCAGTCTGCCATGCGGGACCTTGTCAAAGGCTTTACTAAAGTCCATATGGACAAAATCCACCGCCCTTCCCTCATCAATCATCTTTGTCACTTCCTCAAAAAATTCAATCAAATTAGTAAGACACGACCTCCCCTTTACAAAACCATGCTGTCTCTCGCTAATAAGTTCGTTTGTTTCCAAATGGGAGTAAATCCTGTCCCGAAGAGTCCTCTCTAATAGTTTCCCTCCCACTGACGTAAGGCTAACCGGCCTATAATTTCCTGGATTATCCTTGCCACCCTTCCTAAGCAAAGGAACAACATTGGCTATTCTCCAGTCCTCTGGGCCCTCACCTGGAGCCAATGAGGATGCAAAGGTTTCTGTCAAAGCCCCAGCAATTTCTTCCCTTGCCTCCCTCAGTATTCTAGGGTAGATCCCATCAGGCCCTGGGGACTTATCTACCTTAATACTTTGCAAGATACCCAACACCTCTTCCGTTCTGATAATGAGATGACTGAGTCTATCGAAACTCCCTTACCTAGACTCATCATCCACCAAGTCCTTCTCTTTGGTGAATACTGATGCAAAGTACTCATTTAGTACCTCCCATTCCCTCTTGCTCTGCGCATAGATTCCCATCTCTATCCTTGAGTGGGCCAACCCTTTCCCTGGTTACCCTCTTGCTCTTTATATATGTATAAAAATTCTTGGGATTTTCCTTAATCCTGTTTGCCAATGAATTTTCATGACCCCTTTTAGCCCTCCTGACTCCTTGCTTAAGTTCCTTCCTACTGCCTTCCTGCTGTCCACAAGGGCTTCGTCTGTTCCCAGACTTCCATCCCTTACCAATGCTTCCTTTCTCTTTTTAACTCGCGTCAGAATATCCCTCGTTATCCAAGGTTCCCGGAAAGTGCCAAACTTATCCTTCTTGCTCAAATCATTTCGCATTTCTAATATCTGCCAGTTCTGAAGAAGGGTCACTCACCTGAAACGTTAAGTCTGCTTCTCTGTCCACGTAATCTGCCATACCTGCTGAGCATTTCCAGCATTTCTTGTTTTTATGAGGCAGAGTACCAAACGTGCAATTAATTGTTAATTGAATATGACAAATACACTGTGCAATTAGGTTTGTTAACTGGTGTTGATAGCTGATGTTCAGTGGAATAAAGTTGCAAATAATTGTAGAAATGTGCTTGTCAACTCAAATACAAAGGACAAACGTTTCAGCTTATGGTTATGTTGGGCTTTGTAATCAAAACACAATGAAATGAATTTACAGTTATTCTTAAATTGTACGTGCTAACACATTCAAAGGGAAATAAAGTTACGGCTGTTCTTAAATTGGGCTTGGTGACCGATACATGATGGAATAATGTTGCAGTTAATTGTTTGATTGTGCCTGATAAGAAGCACACAGGGGAATAAAGTTTAATTGAACATGATAGCTAATACATGGGCGAAGAATATTGAATTAAGTTACTAACTTGGATAGATTAAGCAATGCTCAAGGGGAAAACTCAGTTATTTTAATTTGATACGATAAATAATACATTGCATAAATCTGCAGTTAAGAGTTATATTCAAATATAATAAAGAACACATGGGGATAAAATTTACAGTTAATTAATTATTCAATTGCATGTAAAGACTGCATTTGTGAATACAATGAACTAATCATTGCATTGGTCCTGATAACATCATAAGGGTACACAGATATAGTTAATTGTTAAATTGGAGATGTTAACCAAAACACAGGGGAATAATGTTACAGTTAATTGTTTAATTGTAAATGATAACCAATAAATAGAACATAGAACAGTACAGCACAGTACAGGCCCTTCGGCCCACGATGTTGTGCCGACCCTTTAAGCTACTTTAAGATGTAACTATCTACATACCCTTCATTCTACTATCACCCATGTACCCATCAAACAGTCGCTTAAATGTCCCTAATGTGTCTGCTTCTACTACCACCGCTGGCAGTGCATTCCACGTACCCACCACTCTCTGTGTAAAGAAACTACCTCTGACATCTCCCCAAAACCTTCCTCCAATCACCTTAATATTATGCCCCCTGGTGATAGCCCTTTCTGCCCTGGGAAATAGTCTATGGCTATCCACTCCATCTATGCCTCTCATCATCTTGTACACCTCTATCAAGTCACCTCTCATCCTTCTTCGCTCCAATGAGAAAAGCCCTAGCTCCCTCAACCTTTCTTCCTAAGACATGCCAACCAGTCCAGGCAGCATCCTGGTAAATCTCCTCTGCACCCTCTCTTAAGCTTCCACATCCTTCCTATAATAAGGCGACCAGAACTGAACACAATATTCCAAGTGTGGTCTAACCAGGGCTTTATAGAGCTGCAGCATAACCTCGCGGCTCTTAAACCCAATCCCCCAGTTAATGAAAGCCAACACACCATACGCCTTCTTAACAACCCTATCAAATTGGGTGGCAGCTTTGAGCGATCTATGGACATGAACCCCAAGATCCCTCTGTTCCTCCACACTACCAAGAATCCTGTCTTTAAGCCTGTATTCTGCATTCAAATTAGACCATCCAAAATGAATCACTTCACACTTTTCCAGGTTGAACTCCATCCGCCACTTCTCAGCCCAGCTATGCATCCTGTCAATGTCCTGTTGCAACCTCCAATAGCCTTCCACAATACCCACAACTCCAGCAACCTTCGTGTCATTGGCAAACTTGCTAACCCACCCTTCCACTTCCTCATCCAAGTCATTTATAAAAATCACAAAGAGCAGAGGTCCCAGAACAGATCCCTGCGGAACACCACTGGTCACCGGGCTCCAGGCTGAATACTTTCCATCTACTACCACACGATGTTTTTTATGGGCCAGCCAATTCTTTATCCAGACAGCCAACTTACACTGTATCCCATGCCTCCTTACTGTCTGAATGAGCCTACCATGGGGAACCTTATCAAACGCCTTGCTAAAATCCATATACACCACATCCACTGCTCTTCCTTCATCAATGTGTTTTGTCACATCTTCAAAGAATTCAATAAGACTTATGAGGCATGACCTGCCCCTCACAAAGCCATGCTGACTGTCTCTAATCAAACTATGCTTTTCCAAATAATCATAAATCCTGTCTCTCAGAATCCTCTCCAATAATTTGCCCACTACCGACGTAAAACAGATCTATAATTCCCAGGGTTATCCCTATTCCCTTTCTTGAACACGAGAATAACATTTGCTACCCTCCAATCATCTGGTACCACTCCAGTGGACAGTGAGGATGCAAAGATCATCGCCAAAGGCGCAGCAATCTCTTCCCTCTCTTCCCCTAATATACTTGGGTATACACCGTCTGGTCCCAGGGACCTATCTGTCCTGATGCATTTCAAAATTTCCAGCCCATCCCCCCACATCATCCCTGTTCGAGCATATCAGCCTGTTTCACGCTGTCCTCACAAACGACCAGGTCCCTCTCACAAGTGAATACTGAAGCAAAGTATTCATTTCGGACCTCCCTTACCTCCTCCGACTCCAGGCACAAGTTCCCTCCACGATTCCTGATTGGCCCTACCCTCACTCTGGCCATCCTCTTGTTCCTCACATAAGTGTAGAACGCCTTGGGATTTTCCTTAAACCTACCCGCCAAGAATTTTTCATGTCCGCTTCTCGCTCTCCTAAGTCCGTTCTCTAGTTCCTTCCTGGCTACCTTGTAACCCTCTAGAGCCCTGTCTGATCCTTGCTTCCTCAACCTTAAGTAAGCTCCTTTCTTCCTCTTGACTAGCTGTTCCACATCTGTTGTCATCCAAGGTTCATTCACCCTATGATCGCTTCCTTGCCTCATCGGGACAAACCTATCCAGCAGCCGCAGCAAGTGCTCCCGAAACAACCTCCACATTTCTGTCGTGCATTTCCCTGAGAACATCTGTTTCCAATTTATGCTCCCCAGTTCCTGCATAATAGTATTGTAATTCCCCCTCCCCCAATTAAATATTTTCCCAGCCCGTCTGCTCCTGTCCCTCTCCATGACTATAGTAAAGGTCAGGGAGTTGTGATCACTATCACCGAAGTGCTCTCCCACCGAGAGATCTGCCACCTGGCCTGGTTCGTTGCCAAGCACCAAATCCAACAAAGCGTCCCCTCTAGTCGGCCTATCTACATACTGAGTCAGGAAAACTTCCTGGATATACCTGACAAAATCTGCTCTATCCAAACTATTTGCACTAAGGAGGTTCCAATCAATATTAGGGAAGTTGAAATCACCCATGACAACAACCCTGTTACTTCTGCACCTTTCAAAAATCTGCCTGCCAATCTGTTCCTCCATGTCTCTGTTGCTATTGGGGGGTCTATAGAAAACTACCAATAAAGTGACTGCTCCTTTTCTGTTTCTGACTTCCACCCATAATGACTCAGTAGACAAACCCTCCTCGACGACCTCCCTTTCTGCAGCTGTGATACTATCCCTGATTAGCAATGCCACTCCCCCACCTCTTTTACCTCCCTCCCTATTCCTTTTGAAACATCTAAACACTGGAACATACAACATCCATCCCTGCCCCTGTGATATCCAAGTCTCCGTAATGGCCACAACATCGTAGCTCCAAGTACTGATCCATGCTCTAAGTTCATCACCCTTATTCCTGACACTTCTTGCGTTAAAATAAACACACTTCAACCCATCATACTGGCTGCAACTTTGCCCTGTCAACTGTCTAACCTTCCTCACCGACTCTCTGCACTCTGTATCTGCCTGTTTAACAGCTACCCCATCCACTGATCCGTAGCTCCCGTTCCCATCCCCCTGCCAAACTCGTTTAAACCCTCCCGAAGAGCTCTAGCAAACCTCCCGCCCAGGATATCGGTGCCCCTCCAGTTCAGATGCAACCCGTCCTTCTGCTACAGGTCCCACCTTCCCCAGAATGTATCCCAATGATCCACATATCTGAAGCCCTCCCTACTGCACCAACTCTGTAGCCGCGTGTTCAGCTGCACTCGCTCTGTTTCTAGCCTCACTAGCACGTGGCGCCGCTATCAATCCTGAGATTACCATTCTGCTCGTCCTGCCTTTTAGCTTCCAACCTAACTCCCTTTATTCGCTTTTCAGGTCCTCATCCCTTTTCCCAGCTATGTCATTGGTACCGATGTGTACCACGACTTCTGGCTGCTCCCCCTCCCCCTCAAGAAGCCTGCAGACTCGATTCGTGACATCCCTGACCCTGGCACCCGGGAGGCAACATACCATCCGGGAGTCTCGTTCGCGACCACAGAATCTCCTGTCTGTTCCTCGAACCATTGAATCTCCTATCTCTATCACTTTCCTATTCTCCCCCTTCCTTTCTGAGCCGCAGAGCCAGGCTCAGTGCCAGAGACCTGGCCACTTTGGCTTTACCCTGGTAGGTCGCCCCCCCAACCGTATCCAGAATGGTATACTTATTATTGAGGGGCATGGCCACAGGGATCCCTGCACTGTGTGCCTATTCCCTTTCCCTCCCCTGACGGTCACCTTTATCCTCTGACTTAGGTGTCAATACTTCCGTATAACTGCTCTCTATCACCCCCTCAGCCTCCCGCATGATCCAAAGTTCATCCAGCTCCAGCTCCAGTTCCCTAATGCGGTCTGTGAAGAGCTGGAGTTGGTTGCACTTCTTACAGGTGAAGTCGCACAAGTGGTAACACTTACCTCCCACATCCTGCAAGAGGAGCATGCAACTGCCCTAGCTTCCATCCACTCTGCTCTAAATTGACAACAGAGAATAAAATCAAATAAAGGAAAACCTTACCTTACCAAACCCTCCACAGAAGAGTCCTTTTTTTGGTTAGAGGAGGAGGATGGGTGGGAGACACTACACGTGTAGTGTAGTCCGCTGATCAAAAGGAAGCTGCCGAATCGCGAGGTAAGTACTTTCTAGCGAAACCTACCTTCCCGGCTGCCCCCTGGCTCGCACTATCACCGCTACCGCTGATCAAAAGGAAGAATACATAGTGGAGTAAAGTTACAGTTAATTGATAAATTGGACATAATCACTAATACACTTGGAAAGAAATTTACAGTTGACTGTTAAATTATAATTGATAGCTAATGCACATGGTATAACTTTTCAATTTATTATTCATTGGCCCTGAGAAAGAATACACAAGTTTAAAGGTGCAATTACTTGTTGGATTGTGCCGGATCAGCAATGCACAGGGGAATAAGATTATAGTTTAATGTTCAATTGGGCATGATAAATAATACACGGGTTAAGAGTTTTGCAGTAAATTATAAAGCTTGACATACTAAGCAATACACAGGGGGAAGTTGGCTATTTAAACCTGATATTATAATACACGACATATAATTACAGTTAATGGATATATTGAGATGTGATAAACATTACGTAAGGAATACATTTATTATTAATTAATTGTTCATTTGCACATAACGAATATATTTGTGAATAAAATGTGTTATTTGTCAAATTGGTCTTGGGAACAAATGCATGGGTGCAAAGATCCAGTTTGATGTTAAATCGGGTGGATTAACCAATACACATGGGAATGACATTGCAATGAATTGCTTAATTAGACGTGATAACTAACACACACGGCATAAATTTACAGTTAATTGTTAAAACGCAAATGATAACTACTGCACAAGGCATAAGGTAACAATTAATTATTCATTGCTCCTGATTAAAGTCACAGCTAATTGTTGTATTGGTTTTGATGACAATTCACACAAAATACGTTTACATTTAGTTATTAAATTGAGCTTGATAACTAATAATGTGCATTACCGTTCTTCAAAATGCATCAAACAGTTCTTTCCTTTCGGTGTTGTGTTATTTCTTGGCTTCATGGTTTACTTTATCAAGCCACCCATCCCTTCCCCATTATCACGGAGCATGTCCCCCTTTCACTTCCAATCTGTCACTACTACATCCGTGGCCAGTCGAATGTTTGGGTCAAGCTTTGTTCTATACCATCTAACCTGTGGGAGTCTCCCGGTGCTCCCGGATGAGGAATTCTGATATTCCCAGGGAAGCTCACTGACTGTTCTTTCTCCAATACTACCTCAATGTCTGCTTTGACTCTGATATTATCACAAATACATTCCAACTGTACTCCAAATCCTTCGTCCACATCCACCACATCATGACCTTCCTGTCCCTTGTTAATATGGGATTGACCTTTTCCTTCACCCTCTCGTCTTATTAATGCTGTTTCACAGCTTGGAGTACTTCCTGAGCCCCCATCTGTATGCTGACATGTATATGTGCCGTTATTATGCGGCATAAATTTAGAACAACACTAAGTCCCGTTTTTCTTTGATTCTTAATGCACAGCACTTATCTTCCAGTTCCCAACAGTTCCCTGTTGACCCATCTGATTCAACCTTGCAACATCTCCAGAACTGGAAAAACTGTATCCTAGTTGTTCTCCTCGTCTCCTGTTCTTGTTCAACTTTGTAGTGTTATCACGTATTATGGCAGTCTGCCCATTCCAAGGTATCGCGACAGATTTGCATCTGAGGGCCTTTCATTGTAGGGGTATAATGGTCTCAGTTTCAATTCCCAGAAATACCATTATCAGTCAGGAGTATTAGCGTAACGTACGAAATCGTAGTCAATTCTTCACCTGCAGACATAAAATAATATTAACATCAATTCAACACCTGTCCCATTCTATTGAAAGGCGTTATACACTGATCACTATGATAACACATGTATTGTATTTTCTACCCTTGTCTCTGGATGGCCAATTTAATGTTGGTTTCTCCCAAATTTTCAACAATGTCATACAGACATTCAGTCAGTCTTCCAGGCAGCACCTCTTGCTATTTTGTTTTCAGCATCACTTGATTACCAATGGAGTCGGTCCGAGAAGATCCGAGGTGAATATATGGCATCTGAATCAAAGATGTTCAGGAGTGCATCTGGGAGTAACATTTTAGAACATTACAGCGCAGTACAGGCCCTTCGGCCCTCGATGTTGCGCCGACCTGTGAAACCATATGACCTACACTATTCCATTTTCATCCATGTGTCTATCCAATGTCCACTTAAATGCCCTTAAAGTTGGCGAATCTACTACTGCTGCAGGCAGGGCGTTCCACGCCCTGACTACTCTCTGAGTAAAGAAACTACCTCTCACATCTGTCCTATATCAATCACCCCTCAACTTGAAGCTATGTCCCCTCGTGTTTGCCATCACCATCCGAGGAAAAAGACGCTCACTATCCACCCTATCTAACCCTCTGATTATCTTATATGTCTCTATAAAGTCACCTATCCTCCTCCTTCTCTCCAACGAAAACAACCTCAAGTTCCTCAGCCTTTCCTCGTAAGACCTTCCCTCCATACCAGGCAACATCCTAGTAAATCTCCTCTGCACCCTTTCCATAGCTTCCACATCCTTCCTATAATGCGGTGACCAGAACTGCACGCAATACTCCAGGTGCGGTCTCACCAGAGTTTTGTACAGCTGCATCATGACCCCGTGGCTCCGAAACTCGACCCCCCTACTAATAAAAGCTAACACACCATATGCCTTCTTAACAGCCCTATTAACCTGGTTAGCAACCTTCAGGTATTTATGCACCTGGACACCAAGATCTCTCTGTTCATCTACACTACCAAGAATCTTCCCATCAGCCCAGTACTCTGCATTCCTGTTACTCCTTCCAAAGTGAATCACCTCACACTTTTCCGCATTAAACTCCATTTGCCATCTCTCAGCCCAGCTCTGCAGCCCATCTATGTCGCTCTGTACCCTACAACATCCTTCGGCACTATCCACAACTCCACCGACCTTAGTGTCATCTGCAAATTTACTAACCCACCCTTCTACACCCTCTTCCAGGTCATTTATAAAAATGACAAACAGCAGTGGCCCCAAAACAGATCCTTGCGGTACACCACTAGTAACATAAACCACCTGGTCACGATTCAACACATATCTTAATGTAACATCAATACATAACACAATGACAGTCAGGAAAATGTCGTTGCAAATTGTTAATGGACAGCTTTCTCTTGGAGATGGTTGTGTATTTGCCTACACTGAACAGTGAGAAGATGTATTTTGTAGCCTGGCCACTATCATACCGAAGGACAGGAAAGGCCCCCAGAAACCCCGTTCTTTTGATCAGATATCCCAGACGCACAGGAATGGCTTGTGTCTAATATCACATGTGGCCTGACGTTGGGATACCTCTAAAAGTGCAAATATGACGTGTTACTCATGAGGTAACCAATATGTGGAAGGCATGATGATAATGGACTGAAGACTGGGTCTGCGACATGGTCAGTCGGTCTGAGAGCACCATTGCATGAAATGGTTAATGTGACGCTGGAGAGTGTGAACATCTTCTGTATCACTACTAATTCAAAGTTTTCAATCAATGTTCTGACACATACCCTTTAGAGAAGCCGGCATTCTGCCTCCAGCTGAATAAAATTATCGGGGCCCTGTTAATCACACTGGGACATACCAGAGGGAAGGGCATTCAAGTAGACAAAGGGGCAAAAAGGAACCTCAACTGAACAAAATTAATTAAAATTTTCCACCGTATGGGTACCAGTGAACCAAGATTGGGGGAACATTTCTTTTAGTAAGTTGCTGATTCTTTGATGTATGGAAACACAGCATGAGATGATTCCGGAACAGGTGTTGATTTCCTATTTACAGCCCTGTCAGCTCTGCTTGCATCGCGTCCTTGCAGTCACTTGCTGCTGAAAACTGTGAACCATCTGGCATTGACTCTGGATGACAGGATCCCCGAAGCGGATATCACAAGGTGGCAATGCCAAGATACAGAGATGCCCACGTTTAGCGATGCTGCCCTTGAGATTCCAGTGCAGGCTGCAAGGGAAAAGCGGGAGATCCACTTTCCCATTAATGGTGGGAGAGGTCCTACTGCCTGACCAATCAAACCTGGATGGAGAGCACGGAGGAGGTCAGTAGCTGTGGGGTCTCTCCCGGCAGGGTGTACAGTGCTGCAACAAGGTCAATGACATCCTGCATTCTGCCAAGGTGAGTGCTACAAAACTCTTTTTTTTTAGTGAGTGCAAGTGTCTATGCAGGAGGAACTACGACATGGGGAGAGTCGCACGATAATGGTAATGACAGTAGACACCAGCTTTACCTCATCCTGACAGATGCATGGCCACTGGCCATCCAGTTTCACAGCCTGGCTCCATTAACTCACTGAAGGCGACTGGCAGCATGAGCTATATATGATAGTCCACTCAGGGATGAGGGTCTGCTCCTAGTAGAATTGTCACGTTGATCTCTCTGCAAACTATGCCTACCTGTATCTTTTCTCTTGCAGGACATGAGGGCTCAGAACACAAGGGAGACAGCCTGAACTGGTGGAGGAACCCCAGATCTTTGGCCTCTCAGAGCAGTCGAGGAACAGGCATTAGAATTGGCAGGGACACAGAGCGGCCGTACCATATCCGATGGAGAGACTGCAATATCCATGCAAAAGTGAGGATTGACTTCCATCGACATACATATCACTGACGAAGACCACATCTCGTAGGTCGCAATGCCGAGATCTGCACAGTCTAACCCACACGCAGCTTCCACAGTGCAGACTGTGACACTGACCACTCCCTGGTGTGCAACAAGGTGAGACTCAAACCAAAGAAGCTGCATCACTTCAAGCAGAAGGGCCACCCACGCATCAACACGAGCAGAATTTCTCATCCACAGCTGTTACGTAAGTTCCTAAATTCACTTGAAAAAGCCCTTCAAAACACTCCCACAGGGGATGCAGAGACCAAATGGGCCCACATCAGAGACGCCATCTATGATTCAGCAATGACCGCATATGGCAATTGTGTGAAGCAGAATGCAGACTGGTTTCAAGCTCACTTTGAAGAGCTGGAACCTGTCATAGCCACTCAGCGCATTGCACTGCTGAACTACAAGAAAGCCCCCAACGAGTTAACATCTGCAGCACTTAAAGCTGCACAAAGAACAGCCAGGCACAGCGCAAATGACTACTGGCAATACCGGTTCAGTCATATTCAGCCGGCCTCTGACACTGGAAACATCAGAGGAATGTATGATGGCACTAAGAGAGGTTTTGGGCCAACCATCAAAATGATCGCCCCGCTCAAATCTAAATCAGGGGATACAATCACTGACCAACGCAAGCAAATGGACTGCTGAGTGGAGCACTGCCAAGAACTGTACTCCAGGGAAAATGTTGTCATTGAGATCGCCCTCAATGCAACCCAGTCTCTGCCAATCATGGATGAGCTGGACGTACAACCAACAAAATCGGAACCCAGTGATGCCATTGATTCTCTAGCCAGCGGAAAAGCCCCTGGGATGGAGGGCATTACCGCTGAAATCATCAAGAGTGCCAAGCCTGCTATACTTTCAGCACTTTAAGAACTGCTTTGCCTGTGCTGGGACGAGGGAGCAGTACAACAGGACATGCACGATGCCAATGTCATCACACTCTATAAGAACAAGGGTGACCAAGGTGACTGCAACAACTATAGTGGACTCTCCCTACTCTGCACAGTGCGGAAATTCTTCACTCCATTTGCTTTAAACAGGCTCCAGAAGCTGGTTGAGCGTGTCTACCCTGAGGCACAGTGTGGCTTCCGAGCCGATCAGATTCACCATTGACATGCTGTCCTCCCTTCACCAGCTACAGGAGAAATGCTGTGAGCAACAGATGCCCTCTACGTTGCTTTCATTGATCTCACCAAAGCCTTTGACCTCGTCAGCAGACGTGGTCTCTTCAGACTACTAGCAAAGATCGGATGTCCACCAAAGCTACTATGTATCATCACCTCATTGCATGAAAAGCACAATTCAACATAATGGCACCTCATCAGATCCCTTTCCTATCCTGAGTGGTGTAAAACAGGGCTGTGTTCTCACACCTACGCTGTTTGGGATCTTCTTCTCTCTGCTGCTCTCACAAGTGTTCAAGTCTTCAGAAGAAGGTGTTTTCCTCCACACAAGATCAGGTGGCAGGTTGTTCAACCTTGCCTGTCTAAGAGCGAAGACCAAAGTACGGAAAGTCCTCATCAGGGACCTCCTCTTTGCTGACGTTGCTGCACTAACATTTCACACTTAAGAGTGTCTGCAGAGACTCATCAACAGGTTTGCGGCTGCCTGCAAAGAATTAGGCCTAACCAACAGCCTCAAGAAATCGAACATCATGTGACAGAACGTCAGAAATTCTCCATCCATCAATATCGGCGACCACGCTCCTGAAGTGGTTGAAGAGTTCATCTACCTGGGCTCAATTATCACCAGTAACCTGTATCTCGATGCAGAAATCAATAAACGCATGGGAATGGTTTCCTCTGCTATTTCCAGCCTGGCCAAGAGAATGTGGGAAAATGGGGCACTGACATGGAACACAAAAGTCCCAGTATATCAAGCCTGTGTCCTCAGCACCTTGCTCTACATCGGCGAGGCCTGGACAATGTATGTCAGCCAATTCATTACATCTTCGCTGCCTCCGGAGAATCCTTGGCGTCAGGTGGCAGGACCATATCTCCAACACAGAAGCCCTCGAGGCGGCCAACATCCCCAGCTTATACACCCGGAGAGGCCCGCCACGAGCTTTGATGCCGGGAAGGCCCCAGCGGATTTTACTTTGAGTGGCGAGGCCTCGGTGCGGCCCCCCTCCCCCATTCCCGCACCTCAGCCCCCACCGCTAGGCGTCGGGTGAAGCTGAGTTAATTTGAATTTATTTCAATTGATTTGAATATTTAAATGAAGGTTCTGCCACCTAGCACTGAAGCAGTCCATGTCCACCTGCAGCAAGACTCGAACAACATTCAGCCTTAGGCTGAGAAGTGGAAAGTAACATGCATGCCTCACAAATGCTAGGCAATGACGATCTCCAACAAGAGGTAATCTAACCATTTCCCTTGACACTCATTGCCGAATCCCCCCGCTATCAACATCCTGGGGCTCATCATTGAACAGAAACCTAAGTGGACCAGCTATATAAATAGTATAGCTGCAAGAGCAGGTCTGAGGCTGGGAATCCTGCAGTGAGTAACTCACCTCCTGACTTCTCAAAGCCTGTTCACCATCTACAAGACAAACCTCAGATGTGTGATGGATTTCTCGCCAGTTGTCTGGCGAAGTGCAGCTCCAACAACACTCAATAAGCTCTGCACCTTCCAGGATAAATCAGTCTGCTTGATCAGCATCAAATCCACCACCTTCAGCATTCACTCCCTCACCACATTCACACAAGACTTAATTTTATCAGCTCGCTTCCATTCTCGATGACAAGCTTGATAGATAGTGTGGTGCCGGCAAGCTGTGCACCGCAACGCCACCGTGATATTTCATGCAGTGGCTCATTTAAATGGAGGGGTTGGAAATGTCGCCCCCAATGATGAAATGCCGGTGCCATTTTGAAAGGGCTTCAAGCCCTCCAGTAGTTCTAGAATTGTTAAAGAGACAATCATTCTGCAGTGTCTGTAAAAAAACGAACTAAAAACTGGAATCCCCTCTACCACCTCCTCCCGCTGCCACCCCTGCAGTGTTTATATTTGGGCCTATCCAACCAAAATGATCTTTATTCCCACCCCGAACTCCCCCGCCACGAATCGCGTTACATTTACAATTCAACCCCTTCCCACCATCCCCTCAGCCAACAGAAAATGTTTCTTCCCACTCCTCCTCCCGCCCTGAAAATTACACACCTCCCTACTGCCCACCAGCGTCACACCTCAGATCTCTGATTTGTGGACTGCAAACGACTCCCACCAGTATTTTCTGACTCCTGCTATTCCTAATTTGCACCTAAACTGATTCTACTTCATGTTTTGAGGCCAGATCACTTTTTACTAATGTCCTTATGGCATCCTTTACTATCAGGGCTACCCCCCTCCTCTGTCAATCTGTCTGTCTCTCCGAAATATTATGCAGCCTGGAATATTTATTTCCCAACCTCAATCTCCTTGCAACAAAGAACAAAGAACAAAGTCAATTACAGCACAGGAACAGGCCCTTTGGCCCTCCAAGCCTGCGCCGATCCAGATCCTCTATCTAAACATGTTGCCTATTTTCTAAGAGTCTGTATCTCTTTGCTTCCTGCCCATTCATGTATCTGTCTAGATACATCTTAAAAGACGCTATCGTGTTTGCATCTGCCACCTCCACTGGCAACGCGTTCCAGCCGCCCACCACTCTCTGCGTAAAGAACTTTCCACGCATATCCCCCCTAAACTTTTCCGCTCTCACTTTGAACTCGTGACCCCTAGTATTTGTATCCCCCACTCTGGGAAAAAGCTTCTTGCTATCCACCCTGTCTATACCTCTCATGATTTTGTACACCTCAATCAGGTGCCCCCTCAACCTTCTCCTTTCTAATGGAAATAATCCTAATCTACTCAACCTCTCTTCATAGCTAACGCCCTCCATACCAGGCAACATCCTGGTGAACCTCTTCTGCACCCTCTCCAAAGCATTCACATCCTTTTGGTGATGTGGCGACCAGAACTGCACGCAGTATTCCAATTGTGGCCGAACCAAAGTCCTATACAACTGTAACATGACCTGCCAACTCTTGTACTCAATACCCCGTCCGATGAAGGAAAGCATGCCGTATGCCTTCTTGACAACTCTATTGATCTGCGTTGCCACCTTCAGGGAACAATGGGCCTGAACACCCAAGTCTCTCTGCACATCAATTTTCCCCAGGACTTTTCCATTTACTGTATCGTTCACTCTTGAATTGGATCTTACAAAATCTATCACCTCGCATTTGCCCTGATTGAACTCCAACTGCCATTTCTCTGCCCAACTCTCCAATCCCTCCATATTCTCTGACAGTCCCCTTCACTATCTGCTACTCCACCAATCTTAGTGTCGTCTGCAAACTTGCCAATCAGACCACCTATACTTTCCTCCAAATCATTTATGTATATCACAAACAACAGTGGTCCCAGCACGGATCCGTGTGGAACACCACTGGTCACACGTCTCCATTTTGAGAAACTCCCTTCCACTGCTACTCTCTGTCTCCTGTTGCTCAGTCAGTTCTTTATCCATCCAGCTCGTACACCCTGGACTCCATGCGACTTCACTTTCTCCACCAGCCTACCATGGGGAACCTTATCAAACGCCTTACTGAAGTCCATGTATATGACATCTACAGCCCTTCCCTCATTAATCAACTTTGTCACTTCCTCAAAGAATTCTATTAGGTTGGTAAGACATGACCTTCCCTGCACAAAACCATGTTGCCTATCACTGATAAGCCCATTTTCTTCCAAACGGGAATAGATTCTATCCCTCAGTATCTTCTCCAGCACCTTCCCTACCACTGACGTCAGGCTCACCGGTCTATAATTACCTGGATTATCCCTGCTACCCTTCTTAAAAAGGGGACAACATTAGCAATTCTCCAGTCCTCCGGGACCTCACCCGTGTTTAAGGATGCTGCAAAGATATCTGTTAAGGCCCCAGCTATTTACTCTCTCGCTTCCCTCAGTAACCTGGGATAGATCCCATACGGACCTGGGGACTTGTCCACCTTAATGCCTTTTAGAATACCCAACACATTCTCCCTCCTGATGCCGACTTGACCTAGAGTAATCAAACATCTGACCCTAACCTCATCATGTCCCTCTCCTCGGTGAATACAGATGCAAAGTACTCGTTTAGAATCTCACCCATTTTCTCTTACTCCACGCATAACTTTCCTCCTTTGTCTTTGAGTGGGCCAATCCTTTCTCTAGTTACCCTCTTGCTCCTTATATATGAATGAAAGACTTTGGGATTTTCCTTAACCCTGTTTGCTAAAGATATTTCATGACCCCTTTTAGTCCTCTTAATTCTTCGTTTCAGATTGGTCCTACATTCCCAATATTCTTTCAAAGCTTCGTCTTTCTTCAGCCGCCTAGACCTTATGTATGCTTCCTTTTTCCTCTTAGCTAGTTTCACAATTTCACCTGTCATCCATGGTTCCCTAATCTTGCCATTTCTATCCCTCATTTTCACAGGAACATGTCTCTCCTGCACGCTAATCAACCTCTCTTTAAAAGACACCCACATATCAAATGTGGAATTACCTTAGAACAGCTGCTCCCACTCTACATTCCCCAACTCCTGCCGATGTTTGGTATAGTTGGCCTTCCCCCAATTTAGCACTCTTCCTTTAGGACCACTCTCGTCTTTGTTCATGAGTATTCTAAAATTTACGGAATTGTGATCACTATTCCCAAAGTAGTCCCCTACTGAAATTTCAACCACCGGGCCGGGCTCATTCCCCAACAACAGGTCCAGTATGGCCCCTCCCCGAGTTGGACTATTTACATACTGCTCTAGAAAACCCTCCTGGATGCTCCTTACAAATTCTGCTCCATCTTGACCTCTAACACTAAGTGAAACCCAGTCAATGTTGGGAAAATTAAAATCTCCTATCACCACCACCCTGTTGCTCCTACATCTTTCCATAATCTATTTACATATTTGTACCTCTATCTCACGCTCGCTGTTGCGAGGCATGTAGTACAGCCCCAACATTGTTACTGCACCCTTCCTATTTCTGAGTTCTGCCCATGTTGCCTCACTGCTCGAGTCCTCCATAGTGCCCTCCTTCAGCACAGCTGTGATATACTCTTTGACCAGTAATGCAACTCCTCCACCACTTTTACCTCCCTCTCTATCCCGCCTGAAGCATCGATATCCTGGGATATTTTGTTGCCAATCAAGCCCTTCCCTTAACCAAGTCTCAGTAATAGCAATAACATCATATTCCCAGGTACTAATCCAAGCCCTAAGTTCATCTGCCTTACCTACTACACTTCTTGCATTAAAACAAATGCACCTCAGACCACCAGTCCCTTTGCTTTCATCATCTGCTCCCTGCCTACTCTCTCCCTTAGTCACGCTGACTTCATTATCTAGTACCTTCCAGGCTTTAGTTACTACCTCCTTACTGTCCACTGACCTCCTCATTTGGTTCCCATCCCCCTGCCACATTAGTTTAAACCCTCCCCAACAGCGTTAGCAAAAGCACCGCCAAGGACATTGGTTCCAGTCCGGCCCAGGTGTCGACCGTCCAATTTGTAATAGTCCCACCTCCCCCAGAACCGGTCCCAATGTCCCAAAAATCTGAACCCCTCCCTCCTGCACCATCTCTCAAGCCACGCATTCATCCTGACTATTCTTTCATTTCTACTCTGACTATCACGTGGTACTGGTAGCAATCCTGAGATTGCTACCTCTGAGGTCCTACTTTTTAACTTGGCTCCTAACTCCCTAAATTGTGCTTGTAGGTCCTCATCCCGTTTTTACCTATATCATTGGTGCCTATGTGCACAAAGACAACTGGCTGTTCACCCTTCCCCTTCAGAATGTTCTGCAGCCGATCTGAGACATCCCTGACCCGTGCACCTGGCAGGCAACATACCATTCGGGAGTCTCGTCTTCGACCACAGAACCGCCTATCTACTCCCCTTACAATCGAATCCCATATGACAATAGCCCTTCCACTCTTTTTCCCGCCCTTCTGACAGCAGAGCCAGCCATGGTGCCATGAACCTAGCTACTGCTGCCTTCCCCTGGTGAGCCATCTCCCACAACAGTATCCAAAACTGTATACCTGTTGTGGAGGGAGATGACCGCAGGGGACACTTGCGCTGCCTTCCAGCTCTTTCTCTGCCTTTTGATCATCCATTCCTTTTCTCCCTCAGCAATCCTAATCTGCGGTGTGACCAATTCGCTAAACGTGCTATCCACGACCTCCTCAGCATCGCGGATGCTCCAAAGTGAGTCCATCCGCAGCTCCAGAGCCGTCATGCGGTCTAACAAGAGCTGCAGCTGAAAACACTTGCTGCACGTGAAGGAGTCAGGGACATCAGCCGTGTCCCTGAACTCCCACATTGAGCAAGAGGAGCATAACACGGGTGTGAGATCTGCTGCCATTTTTAATCTTAAGCTTAACTTAGTATGAAACTTAGATAAATGAAAAAGGAACGAAAAGGTTTGACCAATCACACGATAAAAAACAAAGTAGAAAAAGCCTTACCTTATAACACACCACCGAGTCCTTTTTTTTTTTGGTTAGAGGAGGAGGGCGGGTACCCATGTAGTCTCTCGGGTTCAGAAACGGCCCAAATATATAGGGTTTCACTTACCCAGCAGCCCCTTGGTCCACCAAAAACAAAAGGAAATCAAGTTTAAGCTGAAACTGACCTTCCCAGCTGCTCACTCGCTCGCACTCTCTGCTCCCGAATAAGCTGCTGCAACCGTGTTTCAGCAATGGAAATTAGATCCAGATCACTTACCTCTATTGGAGCCACCAGTTCATTTATCTGATTACAAATGTTTCGTGCATTCAGACAAAGGAAATGTAATTTTTGTTTTTTGAGCCTCTATTCCCTGAAATGACCTTATTTGCCAAAGTACAATTGGACCGTGTAAATGAGGACAGCCACATCTCAGAATGCAGGAGATCATCCCTGAGAGAGACACTCTCACATTTGCTGTTTAATTACTGAATGGTCAGAACCAAGTGAAGGACATCACTGGAACAACATGAGATTTGGAGACGGGATCGATGGATTTTGAAACAACAACCTCATTGCTGGGAAAATACAGCTTCTAATTTTTATTAGTTAATTAATGTGAACAGAATACTCCAGTCTTTGGAGTTTTCCAAATCAATCCTGGAAATAAATACATCCTATCACAACATGGACTGAACTCGATGTCGTAATCTTTTTGTTCAAATTAAAAGAAAAAGATCAATTTAACAACCTCAGTCTCCCAGTGGAGTTCCTACACGGTATAAATTGCAGGCTCTGGGAATGTATCACCTCAGAGTCTAATACAGAGAGATTACCTGCAGAACGAACGGTCAGATCACTTCACACAGAAAGTGCAAGGAACATTTTACAGTATTGAAAAAAAATATTACCAGACCCTTCCCGTCATTGGAGTTCCTGGTAAGTGACTATAACCATGGAAGCTGTATAATCCAATGCATTAGCTGGTCTCTGTTTTCCTCTGTGACAGATCATGTTACATGATGATCGCACAGTCACTCACATACAACCGCGCAGTCAGAAATATCATTTTATTAACTCAAATATCATGAATTTTCCCTGCAGTTTAATCCCATTGTCTCAACTGAAAAATAAAAACCTGGTTGAAACTCAGGCTCAATAAATGATATATTTAATGTTGCATTCGATCTCAGTGAAAGCAAATCCCTGAAGGAAGGTATAAGTGGGAGAATGTGTTAGTGTAAAAACATACTGAGTGTGGGTCACCAACTGGAGTGGAACACCTGACCTCAGTGGCCATGTATTACTGGGTGTACCTGTCACTGTAGAAATATACTGAGTGTGGGTCACTAACGGGATTGGAATACATGAATCCACTGACCTTGCATTACTGAGAGTATCTGTCACTGTAGAATCATACTGAGTGAGGGGCACTAACTGGATTGGAGTACCTGATCCCAATGACCATGCATTCCTCTTTTTCTTAATGAACAGCTCCAAGAGAAACAGATGTTAACTATTTACTGAGGGTTTAAAAGTCGGACAACACTGCTCGTGTCTACAACCCCTGTAAACAGATTTATTCTTACTCTGAGTATAGTTACTGTTAACATTTTATTTGTTTTAGTTTTCATAAACGCCTTCCTGCTGTGGGTTAAGAGTGTTTGAATTTTATGATCTGTCTTTGATACAGGATGAATATTGAGCTGTGATTATTGAATCATCCACTTCTGTAACTGATAACGTTTGTCAGATCAGTTCTGATCTATGATTCAGGGGCTTTACACATGTAACTGCCCTCAGCTCAGTGAGGTGTGTCACTGTTAGGAGGGACACCTACAACTGAGGAACATACATATCAGGCTTTCATAATACAGAGATCAGACTGCGGACAGAAAATAATAACATTAGTAACTATTAATGAAATCAATAGTACACTTCTCTCAGTTCTATTATCATCCTGGTTAAAGTATTTTCACCTTCGCCAGTGCATCAATAGACTTTTTGTTATATGGAGACTAGAGCTGTACACAATACATGAAGTGGTATGACAATTAATTAATTCTTAATTTTAATAATACCTTCAGATATTTTGCTGCATTCTTCCTCTATATTAACTGTACTCTTGATTAAAATTTGTGTGCACATTTCAAAATTGTACTTCTGCTTCACGATTCCATATTGT
Organism: Heterodontus francisci; assembly: GCF_036365525.1. Classification (NCBI taxonomy): domain Eukaryota; kingdom Metazoa; phylum Chordata; class Chondrichthyes; order Heterodontiformes; family Heterodontidae; genus Heterodontus; species Heterodontus francisci. Next base: position 213,155 of record NW_027141490.1, on the reverse strand, counting down.
TTATGTAAATGGTGGACAACAGTGTTCCCAGCTCTGATCCTTGTGGAACACCAGTTCCCACCTTCCACCAATCTGAAGAAATAACTTTAGACCCTATACCCTGTTTACTGTTCCCATAGCCAGCTTCCTGTCCATTCTGCTGCTTGTCCGCCAAGTTCACTTGCTCGGAGATTAGTCATGATTCTGCTGTGTGGTGCCTTATGCAGGCTTTTAGAAAATCAATGTATATTACGTGTACTGTGTTAGTCTTAGCTTCTCTCTCTGATATTATTCAAAACATTCAATAGGATTGAACGAGCATCAACGTCCTTTCGGAATATGTGCTGACTGCTCTTTAATATAGGGCTGGATTTAACAGCCTCCCTCTGACATCGGGGGTCGTGGCTGGGGGGCTGGGAAGAGGGGGTGGAAAATGCCTCTGGGGGAGGTCCGCCACAGGCCTCGACGCTGGGAAGGCCGGGCCCGATATTGCCGGTGGTGTCGAGACCTCGTGACAGGCCTCCACACTCCTCCACCCCCCCCACCCACCCCCCACCCCCGCTCCCGCCGCTCGTCGATGGGAGGTAAAACTGCATATTTAAAATGCATATTCCCGCCGTCCATCTCATTCTGATATTGAAGCCTGTGGTCGGCACTCCTGCGCTTTCAGATCTATCAGTGGAGATCTGAGGCAGGATACTGGTGGAGAGGTGGGATCAGGTAAGATCCTCAGTGCAGGAGCTGTGGGAACGGCGTCAGAGAAATTTCATTGGTCCAGGGGATGTTGGGAAGGTGTAAAGTTTAAGATTTATGAACTTTGCTGGGGGAGAAGGTCAGGTGCACCAGCTATTTTCTTTGTTTGGGTGGGGGAGGGGGGCGGGGCGGGAGGTGAGAGGGAAAGTACGTAATTCTATTCTTATTGTGGGCCTGGGGGTGGGGGCGGGTAGGAGAGGGTCAGGATCAAGTTATTTGATTTTTTTAATAACAATGTTCCTTTAAATTTTACATTGCAATGTTGGGCTTGAAGCCCTTTAAAGATGGCATTAGCGCCTGCAAAGTTTTAAATACAAGAATCATATTAGCTGTCCATCAGTCCTCTGGCACTATTCCCTATTCTGATGATTATTAATGAACAGATAATATTGCCTCTGCTATCTCCTTCCTATCTTTTTATTATATGTTGATGCAATCCATCCAAACCAAAGGGTTTACCATCTCTTTAAAAAATTGATCACAAATCCCCCACTTTCTAATTTGACTGTCTTGAAGTTTGTTGTTGAACTTATTCACTATTATTTGACAGTTTAGTTCCTCCCCTCAGAGATCTCTCTCCCTTCTTCAGGCTCTGAATTCTCATCCACTGGTTCATTGTGCTCAACTGTCCCATGATACATACGATTTCCTTCCTTCTGAAATCGGAACTGTGCGCCAAACGTTCATTTCAATTTCTGTCCATGTCTCTCTGCCCCTGTCTGTTCCAAAGTCCAGCAAACCCGAGCTTTCCTTCAACTCACAGCAGATGGGATCTTGCCTGATATACATGCTGAGGCTGTTTCCCAGACAACTTCCCTCCATCATCTCCTGCTGGTACATCCTGAAGGCCCCATTTGGAATCGATCCATTTAATTTCTTGCACTTACCATTTACGATGGAAATCCTCAGCAGCTCTGGTCTGAGATTGAAAACCCTCGCAGGATCCTGATCCTGACCCAGGTTCAGAGACCATCTTGTAAAGTGGTTGTGGACCTCAACCATAAACACTGTGATATTTCACACTCAGACGGTGTCAGTCGAGGAGCTGTATTGATCCAAGCTCTGCTGCCTTTGCATAACATACTGAACCATCTTTTGTTCCAATCCTACTCGGATCCTCACCTTCACATTTTTTTCTTAATTTTCTTTGGTGACGTTGCTGGTGTCATTTCCTTTCTTTGCATTGAACTAGAGACTATTATCATCTTTGCTTATAATTTGCATCCTTTCCTCATAATCAGATGCTCCATTTCTGACACTTCCCTTCGCTTCCATGACTTCTCTACCTTCAGTTCAGGGGATTTGCTGCCCACCAATGTCTACCACAATTCCACAGACTCCCACAGCTACCTTGATTATATATATATATATTTTAACTCTTTCATGTGTTGTGGGCATCACTGACAAGACCAGAATTTGTTGCCAATTCCTAATTCCCCTTGACAACTGAATAGTTTCCTTGTCCATTTGAGAGGGCAGTTAAGAGTCAACCACATTGCCATGGGTCCGGAGACACATGTAGGCCAGACCAGGTAAGGACGACAGATTTCCTTCCCTAAAGGAAATTTGTACATCAATTAATGATAGTTTCATGGTACTGTTGCTGAGACTCGCTTTCAATTCCAAAATTTTATAAATTAATTGAAGGCATTAATTAACTGAATTTGAATTCCACCAAATATCATTGTGGGATTGGAACACGTGTCCCTAGGGTAGTAGCCAGGGCTACCAGCTCAGTGTCATTACCACTACATTACCTGTGTCACACTCCACCTCCTGGAAAGACTCTGCTACGTTCTCCCAGTTTCTTCACCTCCGTTCCATCGTTCCAGTGATGCTACCGTACACACCAGTGCTTCTGAAATGTTGATTATACCTCAATTGAGGATTTCCTTCACTGTGATTAATAGGATCCTCGACCGTATACATCCCATTTACAGCGTTACTGCCTTGGCCCCTCTGCCAGAACCACGATAAGGCTCCCCTTGTCCTCAAATTGCAGCACACTAGCCTCCAGCTTCAATGCATCATGCTCCAACATTTCCACCACATCCAGCTACGTTCGAAACCAAACATATATTCTGCTCCCCTCCCCTCCCCCCGACCATTCTGAAACCCTTGTGCTCTCCTCATTCATCCCAACATGTCCTCCCCTTCCCAGAGCACCGTCCCATGCAAGCGCAGGAAATGTAACAGTGCCCTTTTACCTCCCTCCTTCCCATTGTCTAAGGCCCCAAACACTCCTTCCAGGTAAAACAGCGATTTACTGGTACTTCTTTGAATTTAGTAACTGTATTCACTGCTCACGATGAAGTTCCCAGTGAACTGTGAGCATAGAAAAAAAGCAGCTTCGGTGATTGCTTTGCTGAACTCCTCTGTTCATTCTCAAAGTGTGACGCTGAGCTTCCAGCCGCTAGTCACTTTAATTCTCCCACTCTGACTTCTCTAACTTTGACCTCCTATACTCTTTCCCTGACGCTCAAAGAAGAACTGAGCTGAGCATCTGAATTATGCATTTATTGTCTTTGGGACTTAACATTGTGATTAAAACCTTCACATTATAACCAATGCTCCCACTTTCTTAGGCTGCTTGTGCTGGTCATGGAGGATGGCTGCACTAGATTCACTGGTAATGCAGGGAATGTAGGCTGTTTCCGATGTGTGAATCCCCTATTAATACCTCGCCAGCAGGATTGTTCACATGCCTGGAGTGTAACGTCCATTCTCCATAGCTTTCCCAGGCCATGGGAGATTTCTCCTTTTTGTCAGATTTTCCATGCTCCCCTCCCCCTCTGATATTCTTCTGTAACCATTTACACCTCCTGTGGACGCATCCTGCTTCTTTAATTGTCCCATTCGCCTTGCACCATCATCCGTTTTGTCATTGAAGCCCTCCTACCCACCAACAAATCACAGAGCTTCCCTCGTCTTCTTTTCTCACTCTGTATCCCACTTTTCACTGGCTCTTTCATTGCTTTAAAACTGCTAACATCTGATAATCGCCCGGTTCTGATAAAGAGCTATCAGCCTGAAACGTTAACTCTGTTTCTCTCTCCATAGATGCTGCCTGTGCTCCTGAGTGTTTTCAACATTCTCCTATTTTCTATGTACTGGAAGTTTGCTCACACGATCTGATCTTGTAACTTTTCTGATATTTACAACAGTTTTAGTATTTTTTTTTATTCCATTAACTAGGCCTGAATATTAGCAGGGGTGAGTCATTCCACAGACTGCCTCTTTTACCCTTGACAGATTAACCACCCTGACGTTAGCCTGATTGACAGTCTTGGTTTCCAATCGGGTAGGGAGGACTCTGGAAAAGGTATCAGGACCAGAGGAGTCCAAATTCTTACTCCGTGATAAGGGTTGGGTTGGCAGCTGCCTGACATCGCGTGGTGGGGCGGGGGGGGTGGGGGGGGGAGTCTGGGTGGGGAGGTGGTTGGCGGGGGCGTCGAATCCCTAACTCCAAAAGTGGAGAGAGCGATGATATCTCCGATTGCTGGGCTGTTGATCCACAATCCCAGGGAGGTGTCATATATCTTGGAGCGCTGTCAGAGTCTGGGGAATGAAAAGGCAGGGCACTGTCGATCCTCAACCTCAGGGAGGGTTCGCCTATCCTGGAGCGTGGTACAAGTTAGGAGGTGCGGATATTGTCAGTTTCTAGTGATGTGTTATTGAGATCTCAAAATAGACCTACCAAGAACTCTGAGAATGTTTGGAATACTGAATGAAGGGTTATTTATAACAAAATAACAGAATTACCGACGATCTCTAAGGTACATGTGCTGACTGTTACTAACACTGCTCCAACAGCTATGCAACATGTCGGTTTGCATCATCTCCTGTGATGATGTATGCCAAACTATTGTCATATTCAACAGTATGTTAACTAGTACTCGAACAGTGAAAGCAACATCACAACATCCCCTTTCCTTAAATGAATTTCTTTCATTATGTACTTAATGCAATAAGATAATTGTGAACGATATTTACACGTCTACTGACTCTCAAGGTCCTCAGTCAAGTATCTCTGAAATGTGCAGGTAGTTTGCTGACTCGACCTGATCTTGTAACTGTGACACTTTGCGAAGATTTGCAATTGTTAATTCTTCTCTCTTGACTCGTAGATTTGGACTGGTAATTATCTTGTCCTTGAGAGTTGTAGGTGTAATTTTTCTGGATTTCATTCTTAGGACTTGAATGTGATTGGTACTTGAATGTGAACGTGTTCTTGACGCTACTGGAGAGTCAGGCATGATGTTGTTGGATAACTCTCTCAGCTGACATCTGTTCCTTCTCAACGTCGCTCGATATGGTGTGGTTACCTCGTACTACTGAGTTGCATTACAGATCTTGGATACATCCACAGGGAACCATGTCTTTGCTTGTGGGGAGATCGCTCCGTCCTTTTATCCAGTCTGCAGAGGAACTATTTCCACGCCTGCGTGCTTATCATGTGTGACTTTCTTTCTTTCATTTCTGGTCAATAAGGTATCTTGGCTCAACAACGATATGTTCAAGTGATGACTCAGAAGAGTTTTCCTTACTTGCCTTCTGAACATGATCTCTGCTAGGGATGGGAATCCTGTGTCTAATGGTGTTGCTCGTAGGTGCAACATGACTATCTCGATATCCTGATTAGTTTCTCTACGTTTCATAATGATGATGTTACTCTCTGCACCAACCTCTCTGCCAGACCCTTTGACCTTGGGCAATGTGGGGATTATGCAACATAAATAACAGCCCACTTTGCGCAAATGTCTTGAAATGGTTGACTGGTGTACTTTGGAGCGTTATCAGAGACTATCTCCTCTGGGTAACCAGACAGGCTAAAAATGGCCCTCATTGTGTTTACTTGATGTGTACTGCAATTGGGGAATGATGGGAAATTTGGAGAAGTAGTCTGTATTCAATAGAAATTGTCACCTATAACAGGAAACAGGTCAGTGGCTATTCATGACCATGGATGTGACGAAATACCTAGAGCATGAAGAGTCTCTCTCTGTCTGTTGGCTCAGTAGATGCTCTAAGCATGAGTCACACATCCTCACTGCTCACTCTACGTCTCTGTAGATTCTTGGCCAATAAACTGTCTCATATGCGAATCGTCTTGACTTTTCAATGCCCATGTGACCTCGTTGTGATTGTCAAAGCATATCTTGATGAAGCATGTTAACGCCACTGGATATCCCTAATTCATCATGATATGTCCAAAAGGTTGTTACGTCAGTGGTAACCTCCTGTATTGTATCAGGCCAAGCAATTACGATGAGCTGCCCTAATGCCTTAAGAGAGGATCTTTGGAAGTCTCCTCTTGCAGCTCTTCCCATTTGAATCTGTCCAAAATCGCATGAGGTTGACATTGTACACATCGTCAAGCTCCACATCTATTTTGTCTATTTCCACATCTAGCGGAATTTTTTCCAGATTCTTGGGGTTGGGTCTTCCGCTCAATGTGTCAGAAGCAACTATGATGTTTTCAGGTTTAAATCAGTTAGTCATCGTTATAGAGCCATAGAGTAATGCAGCACAGAAACAGGCCCTTCGGCCCACCGTTTCCATGCCTGTCTTCAAGCCTATCTGTTCTAATCCCATTTTCCAGCACTTGACCCATAGCCTTGTATGCTATGGTTTTCCAAATGTTCATCTAAATATTTCTTCAATATTGTGAGGGTTCTGGCCTCTACCAGCCCTTCAGGCAGTGTGTTCCAGATTCCAACCACCCTCTGGGTGATATCGTTCCTCATATTCCCTTTAAACCTCGTGCTCCTTACCTTAAATCGAGGCCACTGGTTATTCCGCTAAGGGAAAAACGTTTCTTCATATCTAACCTATCAATGCCCCTTATAATCTTGTACACCTCAATGAGATCCCACCTCAGCCTTCTCTGCTCTAAGGTAAACAGCCATAGCCTATCCAATCTCTCTTCATAGCTAAAATGCTTCAGCCCAGGCAACATCCTGGTGCATCTCCTCTGCACCCTCTCCACTGTAATCACATCCTTCTTATAGTGTGGTGCCCAGAACTGTACACAGTACTCCAGCTGTGGCCTAACTAGCGTTTTATACAGCTCCATCATAAACTCCCTTCTCTTATATTCTATGCCTCAGCATGATAAAAGCACATGCCTTCCTAACCACCTTATCTACCTGTGCTGCTGCCTCCAGTGATCGATGGAGAAGTAGACCAAGGTCCCTCTGAACCACTGTACTTCTGCTGATGCATGAGACTGTACTTTCTGCACCCTTTCCCCTGTCCAGGACTTGGCTACCTGACCTATGGATGTTGCTTCTCCAAACGCCTGTATATGTTACTGGCTCGCAGCTATGATTTCATGCTTTCTGCCATCCTCGAGGTGACTGTTTATTCTGAATCCATTTGGCTTATAAAGCAGATTTTTTGAAATGCTTCTATTGGAGTTGCTACGATTACCAGCCCAATTATCCTTTCAGAAAGTTCTGCATCTGAAAAAACACAGTTTTAACCTTTTTCCATACGCCTGATGATCAACTGGTCAACAATTCATTGGGCTGTAGTTTAAAAACCATGAGCTCAAGTCGATAGATCCGAACGTTAACCTTCACATTGAGTTGGCCTTCTAATATTTTCCAAAGTTTTTTTGGTTCTTTCCAGTTTTCTTCTGACAGTCCAATGACCTTCGTTGCTAATCGCAATCTTTACTTTGTCAAGTTTTGTGACATGAAGCTCGAAAAAGCGTAGCTCCATACGCGCAGAAAAGAGTTGGGACTCGTGGAAATTACCTGGAACAGAGGGAAGGAGCCTGCTAGTGGCAGTATTCAAAGTGGGCTACACTTCAAATAAACTCACCCCTTCATTTGCTCACATTCTCTTGGAGTACTAATTTGAAGGGTAGTCTTTGAATCAGACCCTATGCCGCAGAACTGCCCCTTCCTCCAGTCATCGGCAGTGTTGACCCAGGCTTTATGTGTTTCCACGGAGGAAACCACCATCCTCGATGTCATGCTTGAGATCTCTGTCCCATGTTGAATACTGTTGTTAGCACGCTGAGTCCCTCTGCATCACTGCTACTGCATTGTGTTCCGCTGTCACCATAATGTGCTATTGTTTCCTCAACACAAACATATCAAATATTCTGAGATGAATGAAAGTTCTTTATTATAAAATAACAGAATTGCAGGAAACCTGACTGTTTACTAACACTCCTCCAAAAGCGGTGTCACATGTTGGCTTGCATCTTTTGCTTTAATGTATACCAAATTAATCACTGATTCAAAAGTATGTTAACTAATACTCTAGCAGTTAAAGCGATATCATAACACTCGGGGAGGTCTCTCACGTGCTTGAGGCAGTCCCAGGCCAGGGAGGGAGAGTGTGTCCAATACTAGCATCTCCCTTATCCTGGAATGTGGGGGGGATGGGATTGGGGGGGGCGGGGACGGCGCAGGGAGTGTCAGATATGATGTGGGTACCTAATTCCTCGGGCTTCCGATCCTGGAAGGGTGGTCTGTTCTTGGGAGAGAGGGTCGGAGCCCAGAGGGGGGACCCATCCAGGGAGGGTACTCCCAGGTGTGGTGAGACCCAATCTGTGGGGTATGACCCAATCCCAGAGTATGGTGGGGTTCGATACATGGAAAGGTGGTGTGATTCCAGGTTGGAGGGATCTAAACCCAGAGTGGGAGATGGTTCTGATTGCCAATCCAGGGTGCCTTTATATGTGGCGTGGGGTATAATGGGGAGAACCGGCAGCCAGAGTTAAACCTGAAAAACAGAGGCTTCCAGCTTCATTAAAGTATTTGAATTTCCAACCCTCCTCCTGGGAGTGGTTGTCTGCACGTTCCCTGCCAGACTCTGAAAAACACACTCCCAACCCACCTGTTTCTGGTGCTAAAACTCTACCCTTACTGGCTGGGACTGACACGAAGAATGTTTAATCAGTAATTTCAAGTCTCTTTCCCCTTTTCTCTCTTACACTAATTTACTGGCGATTTTGATCCTGTCCCGGGGAAAGTACGAACTCTCCACCTGTACCACTCGCTACCTGGTGGTCATGGCAGCAGCGGATCTACTGGTCATTATCACTACAGTCATACTGTTGAGAGTCAGTTATTATTATTTCCCAGGATCGTTACTGGAACTGAGCCCTCTGTGCACTGTTATTGGTACCCTGAGACGTGCAGCCACTGATTTTTCCGTCTGGCTCACGGTTACATTCACCTTTGATCGATTTGTGGCCATTTGTTGCCAGAAGCTGAAAATAAAATATTGCACCGAGAAAACTGCAGCCGTGGTTATGGCAATAACCTGCATTCTGCTCTGCTTAAAACACATCCCCTTCTACTTTGTATATGAACCTGTAGAGATAATTGACAAAGTAGTGAGGTTTTGTTATCCAAAGCCAACTTGTTAGAATGAGCCAGGGTGGTTGGGATTTGACAGGGTTGATAAGGTATTAACCCCATTAATCCCATTCGCTTTAATTCTGTTGCTAAACGCTCTGACAGTCAGACACATTTTAGTGGCCAGTCGAGTGCGTAAGGGACTGAGGAGTTAGAGCAAGGGAAAGAATCACAGTGACCCAGAGATCGAGAGCAGAAGAAAGTCTGTGATCTAACTCTTCACCGTATCCGGCAGCTTCATACCTCTGTGGTTGGTGTCTGTTATTTATTTCTTATATTATACCATTAAGGCAGCAGACCCCTGGGATTACAATGATTCTGAATATATATTTCTACAAGTCGGATTTATGCTGTGTAGTTTAAGCTGCTGCACAAACATATTCATTTACGGGGTGACTCATCCAATTCAGAGAGCAGGTCAAGAGTGTGGTGAAATATCCGGTTACATCATTTGTTCAATTAATGAATAAACAGTTCAAATAAGAGCAGCCCAGAGACGGGTCCCAGTGTTTCTAAAGCATAAATGTCATATTTAACCTCAATGGACAAGATGTGACCAACAGCTGGAAAACATGAAATACACAAGAAGGTGGAGGGGTCCAACACACCAAAGAGCAGCGGGGTGGCAGACAAGAGGTGACTGAAAGGTGGTTGACCAGACGTACATTGGTGGAAGGGTGGGGTGAGGTCTGGGCTGTTACACACTATGAGTTGCTTTTAGTTCGCCGTCAGTTGCTAGCGTACTTTAATTGAGATTTGATGTGATAGGATACATGCTAGCTTGTAGTAAAGGCTCTGTTGCCTTTGTTATCATTCCATTATACTGACACAGACAATTTGAAATTTGCACAAAAACTGAATATTTGTTCGCTAGGCTGCTGAAGATTGTCAGAACTCGCAATTCGTTTGTGCTGACACAGGCAATACATCATTTTGCATTATACATCTATATTATTAAAGGTACATTGAATCTACTGAATCAAAGCATACACAGATTAATACATTTCGAACTCATATAACGTAATCAAGTTTTAAGATGAATTGTGACTGATTGATTTATTTTAGCACATTGGTATAAAATGTGTTAGTATTAAAATAGATATTGCACTGAAGCCAAATATAACCATCCCGAAACTACCAACAATCTCTCAGTTTGAGGGTGAAATCTTTGGCAATATGTTTATCCCTCAATACTTTGATTGGCCGTTATTCTCTATTGAGAGCTGTGGTCAAGCTCGATTCAACAGTGCACCACTGCCGTGTCGAGGTGATATTCTTGAAATAGCAGAGTATGAAAATCATCATAATTGTTATCACTTGTAGCAATGCGAAAAGAGTTGAAATGTTGCTCCATGGTTTCATTTTCAGAGTGCTAATGGTGACACACTGGACTCCCTGAGAGCAGTGCATGAGTCTCTCCTGCTCCTTCCCCCACTTCTGTACACTCAGATCACAGTTTGGTGATTCCTGGTCTGAAATGAAACCGCAAGCTGCCTTCCAAATCTTCCTGACATCAGCATGCTACCCTAATTCAATCATGATCATTTGATAGTCAGTTTCTCTGTGAAGTATGTGTCAATGCCTTGATGATTTAAAATCGTTTCTCACTATACTGGCCACATTAACTATTTCATGTTGTAGTGTTGTCAAGTTGAGTATGTCTGTATCCCGTTTTTCAGTTCAGTTGCATCATGCATTTTTGCACGTTGCTTGCTTCACATGTGATGAATTGCATATGCACACTTATACCGGTAACCCCCTATTATGCCACACATGTGCCATCTGATTCAAGCCATTCTTGGACTTACAGGTGATGTTACAAAAACATCGGGGCGGGCGTGGGGGTGGGGGCGGTGGTGTTGGTGGTGGTGGGGGTGTGTGCTGCTTGTCTCAGATCTTTTCTTATTTCACCATGCATGGCCTTGATATCTCAGGTAGTGGTCAGACGACTAAATGTGGCTTTCGTTTCGAACAAAAATGTTGACAGTCTCGGATACAAATATCTTCAAGAGAATGCTATCTCCAATGGCAAGTTCAGGACTTCTTGCAAATTCTGCACTGCACTAGATACATGATATGAGTTGTAATTCTTCTGACCGCAACAGGTTTAAATCTTTATTAAAGTGAAAGTACTGTTGATTACTTACTCCATTATAATAGAACAGGTTTTCTTGAGACAACAAAGAAAGTTGTTAACTTTACTGTACCTGAACAGAACTATAAAAATTATATGCAAAGTGCCAACTTCTACCCTCACACACACACTAGAGGTTTCCGCACACAAACATTAATAGGTTACAGAGTGGGAAAGAGTTCCTCTAAAACTCAAATAAGACAGATTCTTGGAACAAAAGAATAAACTTTCGATATTGGAGTATGTATCCGTGTTCTGGGAAGGGTTCACGAAAGCTTGCTGTTTGGCTCATCTAAAAGCGTCCCAAGTCAATATGGAAAAAAATGGGCAGGCAAAAGCCCGCAATTTTCAGCCAGGAGGTGATGTATTAGTGTTGTTACCATTACACAGAGAGCCATTAAAAGCACGGAGAGACTGATCGAAAGAGGGGTAAGATAGATTAATTGATGACACCTCTAATCGCTGGAAGAAGAACAGGTTGTGCCACAACAATAGGTTAAAACGATATTTTCACAAGGAGGCAGATAAGCAAGTGCAGATATGTCAGGTTATTGGGACTGATGAGAAGGAAAAGAATAGTGAGAATGAGGCGAAGGGTGACCCAGACTATCCGCAGATTGTTTCTCCAAATATCAGATTAGCGAATACAGAATGGCTGGTAAATTTGAACAAGTTGCTTTTGCATTTAAAGGCAAAACAACGTGAAGACCTAAACAGGATTTTCACAACAGTTATTATAGTTTGTAGGGATAAGCCGGGATGTTCAAGCTTCGCCCCACACCTGATGTTGGTATCAGGCAACCATTCCTTTAAAACACAATCCTTGCTGCTTAGGTCCAGACAGACAGGCCCAAGTAAAAGCAGAGATCCAATGCCGCCCAATGCAGCTTAGTTGAGCCTCGTCAGAGTTGCTGGAACTCGACGGTGATCTTGATGCATGAACCTGATGGGTCGGCCAGCACCATTGTGTTTTACAGAGACAAAGGTGTTGAAGGGATACTGTCAAACTCTTTTGACACGCTAAAATAAGGAAATGTCAGTTTTTGTTACACTGGACGGGTTTTTCTTCAGTATCATGTGATACTACACAGGTTACTAGGGACTTGAGAAACTTCTCAGAGATTAGGGAACACAGTCGTGACCAGTGTTCCTACCTGTGCAATTCACCTAGCTGAGGTTATGGACAATAAGAACACTTGAAAAGAAAACATAAAACCACTGGGAGATTATGCTTGGAAAGTTGCAACGAGCTGAATGAGACAACCTTTGTAAAAAATTAAAGTCAAATGTTTGGATGGAGTTTATTGTTGGAGACTTATCATTTTTAAAATTGTACATATTTTGGGGAAAACATTGTTATCACCGATGCTTTGTCACGAATGTAACCATGTTAATGTATATGGATGGCTATGGGACAAAGAAAATACTGTAAAGGATAATTAGAGTGAATGGCGCGTGAATGCAAAAAAATGTCAGTGCTTTTTCTAGTTTCTATTTTGTTTTGCATTGTAATGAAAACGCATTTCGGGAAAAGCATTTCATTTTGATAAGTGCGGAGTTGTCACGGAATTGGAATTATTGCTCATCTCTGATTAAAAACAATGTGTGTCTTTAATACTCTGTTAAAACAGCGCACATCTAAAGGAAATAAAGTTCTTGAAGTTATAAGGCACAGTGTGCCAGCATCTGCATTTTGTTGCCCTGGGCAACAGCAGGGGAAGGAGAGGTCATATGGTAATGTTTCCACTTGGCTGTGTGTAGAACTGGCAAAATCCACTTTGAAGCAAACTCACCAGCAAGGCGTACTGAAGAAAAATAAGCTGTTTATTTTGTCTCAGCATACATTCTACAAGGCCCTGCAGGCCCAGCTAATGCCCAAAAGAATAAAAATCTTTTTTCAGTAAACCATTTGTATTTCTGAGGAACTGTTGATGCCTTTGCACCCAAACAGTTGAATGCCTATTAAGAATCCGCTACTGCATCAAATCCATGTGAAGCCTTAAAGTGGCCTTTGACTAGTTCCACATGAGCATGCCTCATCCACCAGGAACATAATCCACAAAAACGTACTTATTTTATTTATTCTTAAGAGACAGCTAATTTTAAAAACAGCAGTTAAAAAACGGTTAACTACTGTTATTTTTGAATACGTGTGTGTGAATGGGGTAATTAGTTTAAAATAACAACTTATAAGGTCTTTAGACGTGGTGTTATCTTCATAGTATTAAAGATTTAGTTTTTAATAAATAGTCAATTTGTTGTTGTCTAAAGATACCTTGTTTAGTCTGTTGTATTCTACCGGTTACTAGATTGTTTAATTTGGCTGTTTTCTGATTGAGTGTGAAAGTTGTATAATATGCTGGGACCTGTGGAGTGATGGGACAGAATTGACAGTGCCTTGTGGCCACCGCAGTCCTAATAGTAACAACACATGCTTCAAAAGCAATTATCGTGCTTGACAAACTTCACCAAATTCTTTGTGGAGTTAATGGACATGGTACACGGGGAAGTGCAATGGATGTATTATAGATAGACTTTGGAAAAGCTTTTCACAAGTGACCATATGAATGGGTATTAAAGTAGATTAAGGGATATTGGGCTGCATTTTACATGTCTGCCGCCGAAACCACGATATCAAATGCGGCGGCTCCCTTAAATGGCCCGGGTGGACCACCTCACCAATGAGGTGGAGGGGGCAGGCGGTCCATCCCCGGCAATGGCGTCAGCAGCCTTTAAGCAGACCTGATCCCGTTTATAAAGGACTTCGAGCCCTTCCATTTAATTCAAATATTTAAAGAAAGCGGTAACAAAAAACGTACAAACATTTAACTTGCCCCTCTCCCACCCCCAATAACCATGCAATAAATTGCCCCCTCCCCTCCAAAACAAGCCCCCAAAGTTCATAATCTTTTCCTCTTCGCAGAAGATAGGTTTAACCCTACTCTCCACCCACCCACACTGAAAATGTACCTGCAACTCCTCCCCACCAGTGTTCCACCTCGCATCCCTGGACGGGGATCTGAAAGCATGAGAGTGCCCGTCACTGCCACCAATAGCGCTCTGGGATGGATGGCAGGACTGGGTAAGTGATCAATTTGTTTAGTTAAATATGTAAATTTTGCTCCCGCTGCCGAGTGGCGGCGGGGCCGCCACGGAGCATCACCTCACTGGCAATATTAAGCTGCGACTTCCCAACTTTGAGCGGGCCTCTGCCAGAGGCATTTTCCACCATCCCCCCACCATCAAGACCCCCAAGGTCGGTGGTGAGGACAGGGCTGTAAAATTCGACCCATTGTTCGAGGAGAGTAAATGTCTGAGTGATTGTGTGTTAATCGACCAAGTCAATAGGGATTGCAACTTTGAATGCCGGATGTCACAGGTGTGATAAACATGCAATATCTAATCAGAGGCTTAACAGCAGCACCTACAAACAAATTCTTGACAATTACAGCTGGAAACACATTATATTTCCGAACTCGGTCGAACAGATTGCTCAGGCATTAATTACATTCCACATCAACCTTTCAAATATTTATTTTTATATCCTTCCTTCCTTACCCCTTCTACGTGACAATTCACATATGTTGACACGATATACTTCATTAAAAGGTGTCTTTGATTATGCATTGTTCTACGTTGGTTTGATTGTATTCTGCCCTTACACTTACAGATCCCAGTTAGAATGACTGACATTGGTGAACATATTAACCGAACAATAACTCTGTTTCTAACTGGTAGAGTCACTGTTTTCCTGACCCACACAGTGCTATTTCTCAGGCAGGTGCTTACCCTAAGTAAGAATTCACAGCCTTCCTTGTAATGAAATGAACCTTTATCTTTTTCTTTAGTGCAAAGGGAATTAGGCCAGTCTATGTACGACGATGGTCAGCTTGCTGTATACATCAAATACTTTAAGAAATAACAAGCTAAGAATCATATTTCCCTATCTAATAAACAAGAACTAAAATCAAATTGCTTTGGTTCTGTAGCCATGCGGTCCAGACCAGGTAAGGATGGTAGATTTCCTTCCATGAAAGTAATTTGTGAACAAAATGGGTGTAAGTTTCATGGCACCATTACAGAGACTAGCTTTCAATTGCAAACTTTTGTTAATTATTGAATTTGAATTCCAGCAGCTGCCTTAGTAGGATCTGAATCCCTGTCTCCAGACCATTAGGTTATTATATAATATTATTACTACGTGACTGCCTTCGCAATGAAAGTGCACAGTGTCTACCCGAATATCACCCACAGTAGTTCCTCAATTGTAATACTGAATGTAGTCCCGAATCTGAGACTTAAATTGTGCATTTTAACTGGGAAACGGCAGGAACAGAGTGAAACGGGATTGATTTTGTCCCTGGATTCAGCGCACACTGGAGACAGATCAGTTACATCTACAACAGAAACGCCAAGACTGAACAAGGTCAATACAATAATATGTAAAATGTAACTGATGCCACTCATAATTGTAGCATCGGTACAGTATGAGTCCAGATTTCAGGTTTATTCCAGAGAGAGGTCTTACTCAGAAAATGTCATTGACATTGAAATTATTGTGTTTTATCCACCACGTTATTTACTTCAGAGTCACAGCTGCTGATGTAATGTGTTTGTTCAGGTGAGTGTAACTAATAGCAATGAACAGGGGTATAACCATGTCAGTGGAGACTTATCCCCTGGTTAAATCAGGACCATTGGAATGGATCAGCTCAGAATGCCTGCTGGAGCTGTGGGTTCCAAGCTAACGGAAGTCTCTGCTTCTCACAGAAATGGGATATTCAGTAATCTTTCAAATAGAACACATTTATTATCCTGTACTTGCAGCAACTGGAGTTCCGGGTAAGCCAATATCTCAACTGCTCATGGCTTAAATCAATGTTAACTGTTCTACTATACTCGGCATGATTTTTCACTTTGTGTTCTATACAACCGACTATTTTTTTTCCAGCAATTAATTGACGGAAATCTCCTCATTGGCTACACTTTCCGTCTTGCAGGAGCTGTATTATATCTTCACTGGTATTGGTTTCGGTGATCCTGGCATTGTTACTGGATTATTCTGTGTATTGAATATATTTGAATGAGATGTCTCGGTTAGGCTCAAGAATCAGACCATCAAGAGATTTCCACAGTTTCATGACGTGGATCTAACCGGTTCTGGAATATTTCTAATGAATGTTTTTTTACAGTGAGAGATGAAGAGACAGCTCATGGACTCTGTGTTACAAGGGGACAGCACAATGTCTTCCCGCCACAATAGCATGGTTCATTATAACTGGGATTTCAATGTATTTATTGGTTTCACCGTTATAAAATATTATTTCATTCTGTATGTGTCTGACACTGCTTCAGAGGTCTGGCTACTGAACGGAGTTTGCTGCTGCCTCTTTCACATCTCATTCTCTACTTCACTGTGGAGCCTTCACTGTCACTGGACTGCATTGTTAAATAGGAAGTATTGATGTGATGTTTTATTGGTTTACACTCTATCAGTTGGAATCAAGAGTCTTTCCTTTTATCTGTAGATTATCAGCTGCATCCCTGATGTTGGTGTTTTATTAATTAAACAATCCCACATTCTAACGGTTTACTTTATAATTCCAGGAGAAGGAATTTCAGTGATTGTGAGGTTTGTCCGGAAGAAGCTTTAGATTCTGTTTATTCCATGCATTGTAGATGAAGTGAGTAGTGCAGGTGAACAGGTGGAGACTTGCGTGTTCTGTACACATATTAAATTATTCACACGGGTTTCACTATTGAAAAAACTGACTCTGAGAATAGAATCATTGAACCTGGGCTGGTGAACAGAACATTGACACAGAGTGTGAGGAATAAATCGCATGTTAAAAGTGGCATTTAGTAACAGTTTTCAGGTGGAGTGCACCAGAGATATAGGGAAGAGAAAAGGAGCAGGGAGAATGAAACTGAGGGAAAGAGATAAGCAGAAGTAAAGAGAAAGAGAAAGAAGAAGCAGGAGTGTTGAATAATTCACTATCATAAAGTGCTGTAATATAAAGAACAATTAGTAAGAGAAACTGTGTGTTGAATTTGCCTGTTGTCAGATTGTGTTCATATTACTCTGTGTTCAATAACTCTATGTTTATTTCTGCCAGGTCCTCGTTTCTTTGTAGAAAGTTCTTATTCCTTACTTACTGACTTAATAAAGATTACAGGATCAGTTATTTGCTGATGGTAATACATTATTTACATACTGCACTTTAAAACTCTGTGACTGCCGAATTCAATAAAGTGCTGATATTCGAAATATATTTAAATTTAAATGTAATTGCCTGTGCAAACTAAATATATTGACTGCATTGTATAACCAATGAACTGGTCTCCAACACCAAAAACACAGGCATTATTGCTTGAATGTATTAATTGAGTTATGTTACTGAGATCTCTAGATTAGATTTCCTTGAGCACTCTCCCTGTGAATCTCAGCCTCTCCTCTTACTGTATTGAGTCCTCCAGTCTCTTTAGCCATTGCTACAGTTTATCCACTTTCCCCAACCATCTGCTCCTTTCTCCAAACACCACCAACGCCCCCCACCCCGCCGCACCACACCCCCCAGCATGTACTTTTCCTTCTCTCTCTCCCAATCTCACTCACTGCGTTAGCTTTCAGCTGCCTCGTCCAACCTGATAGTAATACAGGATATAGGAACATGAGGAAGCTATTCAGCCCTTGGAACCTGTCATTCTAGATCATGGCTGATACAAACACTTAATCTCAGCGCTGCGGTTTTCAACCTTTTCCCCACTTGGTAACAGTCTCTGTCGGCTCCATGAACCCTGATCAACAAACCAGCTGCACATCCCGCGCTCCCCAGACCTTCCCGATCGACAGCCTGGAGCCAAATTCCCATTTAACCTATTGGATTCCATCTCCACAAAGCCCCTTCTCATTTCCCCACTGGCACTGCATCCTCACTCAGTACTTCCAGTAGATCTGTTGTTGACTTTATTCACTTTTTGTGTCCATTTCCCAATTCATTATTGAACATTGTGTTTCAAACATTTCACTGTGACAAAGCAGTTTTAACTGCTCGATGCAGCAACAAAGCTGGAAATTTCAGCCCAGATCCTGTCAAACTGCTGCTTTGTCTCCAGTGCTGATCGGTAATTCTCTGCTTCCTTTCCTCTCTCTTCCAGTTAAATCGGTGGCGATTGTGGTCCTGTTCAGCGGAAAGTGCGGTCTCTCCAATTGTATCACTGTCTACCTGGTGGAAATGGCAGTGTCTGATCTCCTGGTCGTTATCACTGAACCCATATTGAAATGGATTGTTTCAATTTATTTCCAAGAATCATTCCTGAGAATTACTCCTGTGTGTAGCATCAGTGCTGTTCTGCGTTCTACAGCCACAGCTGTTTCTGTCTGGCTCACAGTCACTTTCACCGTTGATCGATTTGTGGCCATTTGTTGTGAGAAGCTAAACACAAAATATTGCACGGAGAAAACAGTGGCTGTTGTTGTAGGAACAGTAAGTGTGCTGGGCTGTTTAGAGTCACTCCCCTGGTACTTTACATACGAAAAAGATTACTTTATTGATAATGTTCCTATGGGTTGTGTCTTCAAACCGAGCTCCTTTACTTCCCCCACATGGGGGGCATTTCTATTCTTTCACCTCATTTTAACCCCTTGGGGCCCGTTCTTTCTGATTTTGCTGCTCAATGTTCTGACGGTCAGACGTATTTTATTCTCCAGTCAAGTCCACAGGGGATTCCGAGGCCACAGAAAAGGACAGGATCACAATGACCCAGAGATGGAGAATCGGAGAAAATCAATTATTTTACTCTTCAGTATATTGTGCAGTTTTATACTGTTATGGGTGACAATAGTTGTGTATCATTTATAGGCGAATTACAGATATTCAGTATTATTCTTCCTACATTGACCCTCATTTTATCACAGATCACACATCACAGATGCTGCAGGTCCTCAGTTCCTGCACCAATATGTGTATTTACACTGTGACCCAGACTAAATTTAGACAGGAGCTGAAGAAGGCAGTGAAATACCCTCTCGATCTCAGTGCTAAGTTAGTGAAATCATGGAAAGGGAAGAACAGTTTCAAACACTGGATCCAAATCCCATTTCATATTCCATTCACTACACTCCCCACAGGACAGAAATCACATTTTATATTCACAGCACTGAGCCCTGAAATGATTTTCAATCTGATTCTGAGAATATATTTTATTAATAATCTGACCAATTAAAGCGGGACATGTCAGGCAGAAGATTCATGAATGGTTTATCAAGAAGTCCTCACTAAAATGCCCAGCTGCAATCAACTAAACCCTGGACCCAAAGAAAAATGGACAAAGCTGGTGAAAGGGTCACCAGCAGATGGAGATTTTGAGAGGGGGCAGTAACTGCAGTGAGACAGGGACACCAGCAGATGGAGATACTGAGACGGGAGAGTAACTGCAGTGAGACAGGGTGACCAGCAGATGAAGATCGTGAGGGGGGCGTGGGGGTGGGCAGTAACTGCAGTGAGACAGGTACGACAGCAGATGGAGACGGTCAGAGGGGACAGTTGCTGCAGTGAGACAGGGAGAACAGTAGCTGGAGATGGTGGGAGGGGACAGTTGCTGCAGTGAGACGGTTGAGTGTCACACAGAGACAGAGAAGAGAAAGCACAGGGTAGATAGAGACACAGGGAAAGCGTGTGCATACAGAGAAAAGGCTAACCTCAGAACTACGGTAAATGAATTAAAATGGGCACCGCACATGTTATTTAACTGCAGCTTCATAGCATTGCCCTAAACACCAGGATTTTTTGGAATTATAACAAGCCTTTCGACATCTTCACATTGATGATGTTCAATATATTCTTGCGGTGGGGGCGACCTGTTTCTCAGGCACTGAGGAGCGAGGGAGGGAGCCTGGGCCTTGTGTTAAATTGTAAGTTGGAGCTGCTCCTTTATCCCCAGGCTTTCAACCAACTTAAAACTCCAGGGCCCCCAATCCACCAGGAACTAGTTAACCCTGGGCCCTCGAGAGAAAGTTAAAGCTCGGTCTAATAAACATACTCAACTCACATGGGCCCTTTTGGTGCAAACTGTGGACAAGGCCTCAGTCCGTCCCCTTTGGAGGAAGCTCCTGTCCAAGGATTCCTCGTACCAGACTTTCCCTCTTTTCACCTTCAAGATGTAGTTTTCAGAATGAAAATTGCTGAAGGCTAGAGGGAGAGAGAGAAAATTGAAAGGGAGAAAAGGCATTGTTAAACAAAATAGCACAGCAAGAGCCCAGGAATTGCCCTCGGTTACACAGACACTCTCTAAGCAGCACTCATATACAAACAAATCACAGTTAATAAACCAGAGACTAAACTGTTTCAGACAGTTCCCTCCACCAGTGTGTCTGTCCTGGGGAAAAAGTCCTGGGGAAAATTGATGGACAGAGAGATTTGGGTTTTCAGGTCCATTGTTCCCTGAAGGTGGCAACGCAGGTCAATAGAGTGGTCAAGAAGGCATATGGCATGCTTTCCTTCATCGGACGGGGTATTGAGTACAAGAGTTGGCAGATCATGTTACAGTTGTATAGGACTTTGGTTCGGCCATATTTGGAATACTGCCTGCAGTTCTGGTCGCCACATTACCAAAAGGATGTGGATGCTTTGCAGAGGGTGCAGAGGAGGTTCACCAGGATGTTGCCTGGTATGGAGGGCGCTAGCTATGAAGAGAGGTTGAGTAGATTAGGATTATTTTCATTAGAAAGACGGAGGTTGAGGGGGGACCTGATTGAGGTGTACAAAATCATGAGAGGTATAGACAGGGTGGATCGCAAGAAGCGTTTTCCCAGAGTGGGGGATTCAAATACTAGGGGTCACGAGTTCAAAGCGGGACGGGAAATGTTTAGGGGGGATATGCGTGGAAAGTTCTTTACGCAGAGGGTGGTGGGTGCCTGGAACGCGTTGCCAGCGGAGGTGGTGGATGCGAACACGATAGCGTCCTTTAAGATGTATCTAGACAGATACATGAATGGACAGGAAGCAAAGAAATACAAACCCTTAGAAAATAGGCGACATGTTTAGATAGAGGATCTGGATCGGCACAGGCTTGGAGGGCCGAAGGGCCTGTTCCTGTGCTGTAATTTTCTTTGTTCTTTATTCTTTGTTGTTCTTTATCTCTCTCCCTGTCACTGTATCTCTCTCTTTCTCTGTTCCTGTCTCAGTCGCCCCTGTGTCCCTCTCTCTTGCTCTGTCTCTGTCCATATCGGTTTTTTTCCCTGTATTTCATATCTAATCTTTACTGAAATAAGCTATGAAATATTTCTGTCTCTCCAGTTAAAACAACAACAAAGCAAACTGCTGTGTGTGTTTTTAACTATTAAAGGGTTAAATAGAGAGATAGAGGGAAAGAAAGCTGGAAAGAGATAGATAGAGAAATCTAAACTCAGAAATTCGGCAAATTGAATTGAAATGGACTCCGTACATCTTATTTAACAGTAAAGCTTCAGAACATTGCCCAAAGCACACGGATTATTCTAGAATTGTAACAAACCTTTAGGAATTATCAAATGTGTGACTTAATTCCGAGATTTTGATGCTTAATGAGTTAATTTTTAAAATGGTCGTTACTGTTGCAATTTTGGAAAAGCTGCAGTCCATTGGTGCACAGCAAGATCCCACAAGCAGCAGTGTGATAACAGCCCTTCTCCTCCTTTGAATCCTTCCAGGTTTTGCTCACGCTCCTGCGTCTCTCTCTCTTGTTACTCTCATTCCAAGAGACAGATGGAGAGAGAGAGAGAGAGAGAAATCCACTCTCAGAACCACGCTCTCAATTCAAGTGACTGCTGCAAATTTCATTTCACCCTCAAATTCACGGCACTGCCCAAAAGGCAAAGAATTGCAGATTGATCGGTAAATTGGCCATTGTGAATTGCCCCTAGTGTAGGTAGGTGGTCGGGAATATGGGGTTACTGTAGGGTTAGTATAAATGGGTGGTTGTTGGTCGGCACAGAATTGGTGGGCCGAAGGGTCAGTTTCAGTGCTGTATCTCTAAATAAATAAATAAGTAAATAAAACACCAGTATCATTCGGGAATTATCACAAGCCTTTAGACAGCTACACCTTCAGATGTTTAATTTAGTCTTCCGAGGCGACCCCAGAGAGGAAATTAAACCTCAAGCCAATAAACCGACGCAGCTCACGTGGGCCCTTTTGGGTGCAGCCTATGGACAAGTACTCAGTCCGTCGCCTCTGGAGGAATCTCCTGTCCAAGGTTTCCTCCTCCCAAACTACCCTCTTTTCAACTTCACAATACAGTTTCCAGAATGAAAATTCCTCAGGGGAAAGAAGGAGAAATAAATGCATTACAATAAAAACTGAGGACATTTCTACACAAAATAGCACAGCAAGAGCCCAGAGTTTCCTCTGTCAGTTTCACAGACAATCAGCAATGTTCAAATACAATCAAATCACAGTTATAAACCAGATTGAGACAGAGGGAGGACACACACAGATACACACACAGATACACACACACACACAGATACACACACACACACACACGTACACACACACACACACACACACACTCTCTCTCTCTCTCACACACACACACACACAGATGCACAGACACACACCCTGAACCAGACTGGGGAATGTGTCAACACTCTCCAGAGAGAGTGTGAAAGGTGGGTTTTGTGATTGTAACTTTGATCTTCCTACCCAGTTATATCCTGAGTGAGTGGTTTGCAAAGTCCACCCCTTGAGCCCCTCGCATGTTGCGCTGTCTCTCAATCTCCTGCTTCAGGGGACTGTCCACTGATATGTTCATCCCAGGACAGGACATTCCTGAGTCTTCCAGTCCATTGATATGTTAATCCCAGGACAGGACCTTCCTGACTCTTCCAGTCCATTGATATGTTAATCCCAGGACAGGGCCTTCCTGACTCTTCCATTCCATTGATATGTTAATCCCAGGACAGCAATGCTTTCTTTCAGGCATCTCTTAGTTAATTTTAAACCTTCAATTCTTTCCCTACAGTTTGAAAATATCAGACACCACTTAAAGACGCACACTAAACCCGCAATACAGGACTGGGCAGATAAAGGGGATTGTAACTGAAGTTGTGTTTGAGGATTTTTTTGACATCAGTGTGGATTGTTCAGTGTCTCCCCTTCCCTCACTTCTAAAGTCTCTCAGGGTTGTTGTGTGCTGACAGCTAGTTCAGTGTCCAGTACCTTTCAACTTTTAATAACGTCTTTTGCACACAAATTAAATGGAAAATTTCTCCGACAGTCTGTTTCGTCCTCCCTCTTCCACTGTCTCTCTCTGTCACTCCCTATCTCTCTCCCTGTCTCTCTCAGGACAGGGCAGACAATGGGGATTGTTACTGAGGTTCTGTTGGCCATTTTTACTGACATCAGTGTGGATTGTAAAATCTGTCGTTGTGTGTGTGTCCCTTTGTGTGTGTGTGTGTCCCTGTGTGTGTGTCTGTGTGTATATGTGTGCCCCTGTGTGTTTGTGTCCCTGTGTCTCTGTGTGTGTCTGTGTTTGTGTCTCTGTGTGTTTGAGTCTCTGCATTTCTGTGTGTGTCTGTGTGCTTGTCTGTGTGTGTCTGTGCCTGTGTGTGTGGCTGTGTGTGTTTGTGGCTGTGTGTGTTTGTGCCTCTGTGTGTCTGTTTGTGTTTCTGTGTGTATGTGTACCTGTGTGTTTGTGTCTCTGTGTCTGTGTGTGTGTGGCCCTGTGTGTGTCTCTGTGTGTTTGTGTCTCTGTGTGTGTCTGTGTTTGTGTTTCTGTGTGTTTGTGTCTGTGAGTGTGTGTGTGTCTGTGTCTCTGTCTCTGTGTATGTGTCTGTGTATGTGTGTCTGTGTGTGTGTGTGTGTGTCTGTGTGTGTGTGTTTGTGTCTGCATGTTTGTGTTTGTGTGAGAGAGAGAGTCTCAGAGTCACCTTTCTCCATCACTATCTCTCCCTCTTTCTCTGTCTCTCCCTCTCTCTCAGTCCGCCTCTCTCATAGCAACATAGAAAATAGGAGAAGGAGTAGGCCATTCGGCCCTTCGGTCCTGCTCTGCCATTCAAAAAAGATCATGGCCGATGGTGTAATTCAGTACCCTAGTCTCGCTTTCTCCCCATATCCCTTGATCCTTTTGAAATTAGGAAATACATCTATCGCCTTCTTCAATAAATTTAATGACTTGGCCTTCACTGTCTTCTGTGGTAGAGAATTCCACAGGCTCACCACCCTCTTTCTCATCTCTCTCTCCCCCTCCATCTCTCTCTCTCCCCCTCTATTCCGCTCTCCCCTCTCTATTTTTCTCTCTCACCCGCTATCTCTCTCCCCTCTCTATCTCTCTCTCCCCCTCCACCTCCCTCTCCCCTATCTCCCTCTCCCCCTCTATCCCTTTCCCCTCCCACTATCTCTCTCTCCCCGTCTATTTGTCTTTCCCCCTCTATATATCTCTCCCCCTCTATTTCTCTCTCCCCCCCTCTATTTCTCTCTCTCTCCACCTCTACCTCTCTCTCTCCCCCTCTATCTCTCTCTCTCCCTCTCTATCTCTCTCCCCCTCTATCTCCCTCTCACCTCTATCTCTCTCTATATATATATATCCCTCTCCCCCTCCTTTATCTCTCCCTCTCCCCTCCCTCTCCCTCTCTCCCTCTGTCTCCCTCTCCCCCTCTATCCCTCTCCCCTCTATTCTCCTCTCCCCCTCCATCTCCCTTTCTCCCCTCCACTCAGTGGCGGCACAGTGGTGCAGTGGTTAGCACTGCAGCCTCACAGCTCCAGCTACCCGGATTCAATTCTGGGTACTGCCTGTGTGGAGGTTGCAAGTTCTCCCTGTGTCTGCGTGGGTTTCCTCCGGGTGCTCCGGTTTCCTCCCACAAGTCAAAAGACTTGCAGGTTGGTATCTAAATTGGCCATTATAAATTGCCCCTAGTATAGGTAGGTGGTAGGGTCATATAGGTACAGGTGGGGATGTGGTAGGAATATGGGATTAGTGTAGTATTAGTAACAATGGGTGGTTGATGGTCGGCACAGACTCGGTGGGCCGAAGGGCCTGTTTCAGTGCTGTATCTCTAAACAAAACATAAACATCTCTCACTCCCCCTCTATCTCTATCTCTCACCCTCTATCTCTCTCTTCCACACTATGTCTCTCTGTCACCCTCTATCTCTATCTCTCCCCCACCATATAACCCCCCTTCTCTCTCTCTCTCACCCTTTATCTCTCTCTATCCCTCAAACCCGGCACCACACTCGGTCAAATTCTGACTTGATATTCAGGTCAGTCTCTCTTCCCAGTAGCAGACAGGAGTGAATCGTTCCCTTTGACTCGTTGTGTACTGAACATGCTCTGCTTTTTCACAGCCTGATACAGGACTGTACACGGCTGATTAACAGGTACATATCTGCAGTGAAATAGTAGAGAGAAGATAGTGTTTGATTCTTTAATGTGATGTGAGCTCCGCTGTCGAGGTCAGCATTTGATTCTCTTGATAACCTGCTGGGTCGTTTCACAAGGAAATTAAAGAGTCAGCCACATTGCTCTGCATCTGTAGCCACATGTAGGCGAGGCCAGGTAGGTATGGAACATTTCCATCCCTGAAAGGAATTAGGAAATTCAATGGATTTTTACAGAAATCGATGATAGTTCAAAGAACAAAGAACAAAGAACAAAGAAAATTACAGCACAGGAACAGGCCCTTCGGCCCTCCATGCCTGCACCGATCTAGATCCTCTATCTAAACATGTCGCCTATTTTCTAAGGCTCTGTATCTCTTTGCTTCCTGCCCATTCATGTATCTGTCTCGATACATCTTAAAAGACGCTATCGTGTTCGCATCTACCACCTCCGCTGGCAACGCGTTCCAGGCACCCACCACCCTCTGTGGAAAGAACTTTTCACGCATATACCCCCTAAACATTTCCCCTCTCACTTTGAACTCGTGACCCCTAGTACTTGAAACCCCCACTCTGGGAAAAAGCTTCTTGCTATCCACCCTGTCTATACCTGTTCCTGGCACCATTACAGAAAGTAGCTTTCAATTAAAGACTGTTGTTAAATTCTAGCAGCTGTCTTGCTAGGATTTGTACCCGGGTCCCCAGACCGATACGTTGGACCTCTGGATTACTAGCCCAGTGATATTATCATTACGTTTCTGCCTCTCCAATGTACGTGAACAGTACCTTCCCCCTAATATCTCCCACAGTGGTTTCTCAGCTGTCACCCGGTACATGATCCCAAATCAGACACTCAAAGTTCACATTTAATTGGGAAAAGGTAGCAGCAGAGTGAGACAGGATTGTTTTTGTCCCTGGATTCAGTGGACACTGCAGACAGATCAATTACATTTGCAATAGAAATGCCAGGTGTGAACAAGGTCAATACAATAATATGGAAAATGTAAATGACTCCACTCATAATTATAGCATCTGTCCAGTATAAGTACAGATTTCAGGTTTAGTCCTGAGAGAGGTCTTACTAAGAAAATATCATTACTTTTGAAATTATTATGTTTTATCCATCACATTATTTACATCAGAGTAAAAGCTGCTGATGTAATGTGTTTGTTCAGGTGAGTGTAACTAATAGCAATGATCAGGGGTATAACCGTGTCGGTGGAGACTTATCCCCTGTATAAATCAGGACTCAATGGAATGGATCAGCTCAGAGTGTCTGCTGGAGCTGTGGATACCAGGATAACAGAATCCTCAGCTTCTCACAGAAATGGGATATCGAGTATTCTATCAGATAGCAGGCGTTTATTATCCTGTACTTGCAGCAATTGGAGTTCCTGGTAAGCCAGTATCTCAGCTGTTTATGGTGTAAATCGATATTAACTGTGCTGCTGCACTCAGTATTATTTCACAGTGTGTGGTTCCAGCAATTTACTGATGGAATCTCCTCATTGTTTACTCTTTCCATTTTGCAGGAGCTGTATTCAATTGTATTGCTTTAAGTAACCCTGGCATTGTTGCTGGATTATTCTGTGTATTGAGTGTATTTGAATCAGATGTCTCCATCAGGATCAAGAATCAGATCATCAGGAGATTGTCATAGTTTCAAGATGTGCAACTATTTGGTCCTGGAATATTTTTATGATTGTTTTTTCACTGATTGATAATGACACAACTCACAGTCTCAGTGTTACAAGGGGACAGAACAATGTCCTCCATGCCCATTAATATGGTTCAGTTTAACTGGGATTTCAACGTATTTATTCGTTATCACTGTTATAAAATATTATTTCATTCTGTGTGTGTCTGAAGTTGCTTCAGAGATCTGGTTACTGAACTGAGTTTGTTGCTGCCTCTTTCACATCTCCTTCTCTGCTTCACTGTGGAGCCTTCACTCTCACTGGAATTCATTTTAAAAGAGAATGTATTGATCTGATGTTTTATTGGTTTACACTCTTTCAGTTGGAATCAAAAGCCTTTCCATTTATCTGTAGATTATCAGCTGCAGCGCTGATGTTGGTGTTTTATTAATTAAATAATCCCACATTCTAACGGTGTACATTACAAATCCAGGAGAAGGAATTTCAATGATTGTGAAGTTTGTGTGGAAGAAGCTTTAAATCCTGTTTAATCCATGTATTGTAGATGAAGTGGAGAGTGTAGGTGAACTGGTGGAGACTTGGGTGCTCTGTAGACACATTAAATTATTCAGCGGTTTCACCATTGAACAAACTGACTCTGAGAATAGAATCAATGAACACGGGGCTGGTGAACAGAACACAGTGGCAGAATGTTAGGAAAAAGTCATTTGTGAAAATCGGCTTTAAGTAACAGCTTGCAGGGTGTGAACACATCAGAGAGATTGGGAAGGAGAAAAGGAGCAGGGAGAACAAAAGCGAGGGAAAGAGATAATTAGAAGTAAAGAGAAAGAAACAGCAGTGTGAATAATTCACTATCATAAAGTGCTGAAATATCCAGAACAGTTAGTGAGAGAAACTGTGAGTTGAAGTTGTTTGCTGGCAGATTGCGTTCATTTTACTGCTGGAATTGATCCTCTGTTTATTTCTGTCTGGTTCTTCTCATGTTTTGTAGAAATTTCCTGTTCCTTACTTAGTGACTGAATAAACATCAAAGAATCAGTTGTTCACTGATGGTAAATCATTAACGTTAACAAAGTCAATACAATCATATGGAAAATGTAAATGATGCCACTCATAATTGTAGCATCCGTCCAGTATGAGTACAGATTTCAGGTTTATTCCCGAGAGAGGTCTTATTAAGAAAATGTAATTGACAGTGAAATTATTGTGTTTTACCCACCACATTATGTACTAGATTCAAAGCTGCTGATGTAATGTGTTTGTTCAGGTGAGTGTAACTAATAGCAACGATCAGTGGTTTAACCGTGTGAATGGAGACTTATCCCCTGTTTATATCAGCACACAGTGGAATGGATCAGCCCAGAATGTCTTCTGGAGCCGTGGATTCCAGGATAACAGAACTTAGCTTCTCTCAGCAATGGGATATCCATTAATGTATCAGATAGAATGTATTTATTATCCTGTAATTGCAGCAATTGGAGTTCCTGGTAAGCCATTATCTCAGCTGTTAATGGTGTAAATCGATATTATCTGTGCTGTTGTACTCGGTATTATTTCTCACTGTGTGTGCTACAAAGCCGCCTTTTCTGTACCAGCAATTTACTGATGGAAACTGCTCAATGTATACTCTTTCAGTCTTCTAGGAGTTGTATTATGTCTTGAATGGAATTGGTTTAAGTAACCCTGGCATTGTTACTGAATTATTATGTCTTTTGAACGTATTTGAATGAGATGTGTATGTTGGGATCAAGAATCAGACAATGAGAAGATTTTAACAGTTTCATGATGCGGATCTAACCAGTCATGGAATCATTTTTTTTTATGAATGTGTTTTTCGGTGATTGATAATGATTCATCTCACGATTCCAGTGTTCCAAGGTAAGAGTACAATGTCCTCCCTCCCCAATAATATAGAGCAATTTAACTGGGATTTCAATGTATTCATTGATTATCTCTGTAATAAAATATTAATTCATTCCATGTGTGTCTGACGCTGCTCCAGACGTCTGGCTACTGAACTGAGTTTTCAGCTGACTCTTTCACATCTCTTTCTATGCTTCATGATGGAGCCTTCACTGTCACTGGAATACATTGCAGAATAGAAATTATTGATATGATGTTTTATTGGTTTACACTCTATTAGTAGGAATCAAGAGTCTTTCCATTTATCTGTAGATCATCAGATGCAGCTGATGTTGGTGTTTTATTCATTATTAAACGATCCCACAGTCTAACCGTGTACTTCATAATCCCAGAAGAAAGAATTTCAATGATTGTGAGCTTTGTCTGGAAGAAGCATTCGATTCTGTTTATTCCATGCATTGTAGATGAACTGAATAGTGGCGGTGAACATGTGGAGACTTGGGTGTTCTGTAGACACATTAAATTATTCACAGAGATTTAACCATTGAACAAACTGACTCTGAGAATAGAATCATTGAACCTGGGGCTGGTGAACTGAACACAGGCGCAGAATGTTAGGAATATATTGTATGTGAAAAGTGGCATGAATTAACAATTTGCAGGATGTGAACACTCCAGAGACATAGGGAAGGAGGAAAGGAACAGGAATGATTTGGAGGAAAGTATAGGTGGTCTGATTAGCAAGCTTGCAGACGACACTAAGATTGGTGGAGTAGCAGATAGTGAAGGAGATTGTCAGAGAACACAGCAGAATATAGATAGATTGGAGAGTTGGGCAGAGAAATGGCAGATGGAGTTCAATCCGGGCAAGTGCGAGGTGATGCATTTTGGAAGATCCAATTCAAGCGTGAACTATACAGTAAATGGAAAAGTCCTGGGGAAAATTGATGTACAGAGATATTTGGGTGTTCAGGTCCATTGTTCCCTGAAGGTGGCAACGCAGATCAATAGAGTGGTCAAGAAGGCATACGGCATGCTTTCCTTCATTGGACGGGGTATTGAGTACAAGAGTTGGCAGGTCATGTTACAGTTGTATAGGACTTTGGTTCGGGGACATTTGAAATACTGCGTGCAGTTCTGGTCGCCACATTACCAAAAGGATGTGAATGCTTTGCAGAGGGTGCAGAGTAGGTTCACCAGAATGTTGCCTGGAGGGCGCAAGTTATGAAGAGAGGTTGAGTAGATTAGGATTATTTCCATTAGAAAGGAGGAGGTTGAGGGGGGACCTGATTGAGGTGTACAAAATCATGAGAGGTATAGACAGGGTGGATAGCAAGAAGCTTTTTCCCAGAGTGGGGGATTCAATTACTAGGTGTCACGAGTTAAAAGTGAGAGGGGAAATGTTTAGGGGGGATATGCGTGGAAAGTTCTTTACGCAGAGGGTGGTGGGTGCCTGGAAAGCGTTGCCAGTGGAGGTGGTAGACGCGGGCACGATAGCGTCTTTTAAGATATATCTAGACAGATACATGAATGGGCAGGAAGCAAAGACATACAGACCCTTAGAAAATAGACGACATGTTTAGATAGAGGATCTCGCTCGGCGCAGGCTTGGAGGGCCGAAGGGTCTGTTCCTGTGCTGTAATTTTCTTTGTTCTTTGTTCTTTGAGAACGAAACTGAGGGACGGAGATAAGCAGAAAGAAAGAGAAAGAGAAATAATCAGCAGTGTGCATAATTCACTATCATAAAGTGCTGGAATATCCGAATGAATTATAGACAGAAACTATGAGTAGAAGTTGTCTGTTGTGAGATTGTGTTCATTTTACTGTTGGACTTGATCCTCTGTGTTTATTTCTGTCAGGTCCTCATTTTGTTTTGTAGAAAGTTACTATTCCTTACTTACTGACTGAATAACAGAATAAAATCAGTACTTTACTGATGGTATTTCATTATTTAAATATTGCATTTTAAAATCTCTGTGACTGCTGAATTCAATAAAGAGTGAGGCTGATATCAGAAATATATTTCAATTGATATTTTATTGACTGCACAAACGAAATGGATTGACTATATTGTATAAACAATGAAATGATCTCCAACACCAATAACCACAGGGATTATTGTTTGAATGTCGTTATTGAGTTGTTTTACTGGGATCTGTAGATTAGATTTCTTCTAACACTCTGCTGCAGTCTCTCTCTCCCAGTGAACCTCAGCCACAACTCTCACTGTATTGAATCCTCTGTCTCATCATCCATTGCTTCTGTTTATCCACTTTCCCAAACCATCTGCTCCTGTCTCCTCTCCAACTCCAACATGTCCTTTTCCTTATCTCCCTCCCAATCTCACTCACTGGCTCCACCTTCACTGCCTAGTCCAACCTGATGGTAATCAAGTTAGATAGGAGCAGGAAGAGGCCATTTAGCCCTTCGAGCCTGTTCTGCAATTCGATATCATGACTGTTACGAGCACTCAAACTCAGTGCTGCAGTTTTCAGCTTTTTCCCGTTTTGTACCAATCCCTGCTCGTGCTCTGAACCCACAGCAACAAACCAACTGCAATTCCCGCTGTTCCCAAGTCTTCCCGACAAACAGTCTGGAGACAAATTCCTATTTAACCTATTAGATTCCATCTCTTTAAAACCCCTTCTCACTTCCCCACTGGCACTGCATCCTCACTCAGTACTTCCAGTAGATCTGGTGCTGACTTTATTCACTTTTTGTGTCCATTTCCCAATTCATTATTAAAAATTGCGTTTCAAACATTTCACTGTGACAAAGCACTGCACAGGTCAATGAACCAGTTTTAACTGTTCGATGCAGCAACAAAGCTGGAAAATTCAGCCCAGATCCTATCAAACTGTTGCATTGTCTCCAGGTCTGATCAGTAATTTCTCTGCTTCCTTTTCTCTCTCTTCCAGTTAACTTGGTGGCGATTGTGATCCTGTCCCGGGGAAAGTGCGGACTCTCCAAATGTATTTCTGTCTACCTGGTGGGAATGGCAGTGTCTGATCTCCTGGTCGTTATCACTGAACCCATATTGTTTTGGATTGTTTTAATTTATTTCCCAGAGTCATTCCTGAACATTACTCCTGTGTGTTCAATCATTGTTGTTATGTTTTCTGCAGCCACATTTATTTCTATTTGGCTCACAGTCGCTTTCACCCTCGATCGATTTGTGACCATTTGTTGTGAGAAGCTGAAAACAAAATATTGTACCAAGAAAACAGCGGCTGTGGTTGTCGGAACAGTGAGTGTGCTGGGCTTTTTCCCGAATGCCCCCTCGTACTTGACACTGGAACAAGATTACTTTATTAGTAATGTTACTATGGGTTGTTTTTATAAACCGAGCTTCTTTACTTCTTGAATTGTTTCACTACATTTTAACCCCTTGTGTCCCGATCATTCTGGTTTTGCTGCTCAATGTCCTGACGGTCAGACGTATTTTATTCACCTGGAAAGTCCGCAGGGGTTTCCGGGGCCACAGCAATGGAGAGAATCACAAGGACACAGAGATGGAGAATCGGAGAAAATCAATTATTTTACTCTTCAGTATATCCGGCAGTTTTATATTGTTATGGGTGACCCGGGTTGTGTTTATCATTTATAGTCGAATTACAGATATTCAGCATTAATCCTCCTACACTGACCCTCTCTATATCACAGATCACACATCAAGAATGCTGCAGGTTCTCAGTTCCTGTACGAACACGTGTATTTACACTGTGACCCAGACTAAATTCAGACAGGAGCTGAAGAAGGCGGTGAAATACCCTCTCAATCTCATTGTTAAATTAGTGAAATCATAGAAAGAACTGGAAAAAATACTCATTCCATATTTCATTCTCTACACTCCACACAGGAAAGACTGGACATTTTATCTTGGCAGTACAGAGCCCTGAAATGATTTCAAGTTGGATTCTGTGATTATATTTTAGTGAATATCTGACCGATTGAGATGGGAATTGCTCTGCTCTCCTCACACCAACACCATCTACTGGTGTCCCTGTCTCACAGCAGTCACAGCCACCTCTCACCATCTCCATCTGCTGGTGCCCCTGTCTCACTGCAGTTACTGTCCGCACTCACCATCTGCATCTGCTGGTGTCCCTGTCTCACTGCTGCTGTTGCCCCCTCTCACTATCTCCATCTGCTGGTGTCCCTGTCTCACTGCAGCTACTGTCCTCCTCTCACCATCTCCATCTGCTGGTGTCCCTGTCTCACTGCAGTTACTGTCCGCACTCACCATCTGCATCTGCTGGTGTCCCTGTCTCACTGCTGCTGTTGCCCCCTCTCACCATCTCCATCTGCTGGTGTCCCTGTCTCACTGCAGTTACTGTCCTCCTCTCACCATCTCCATCTGCTGGTGTCCCTGTCTCACTGCAGCTACTGCCCCCTCTCACCACATCCATCTGCGTTCGTCCCTGTCTCACTGCAGTTGCTGTCCTCCTCTCACCATCTCCATCTGCTGGTGTCCCTGTCTCACTGCTGCTACTAACCCCTCTCACCATCTTCATCTGCTGGTGACCATCCCCCAGTTTCACAATTACTGTTGCCTACCCCAATTCGCCATTCAGACAGAAGCAGAGAAAAAGAATAAGAGGGAACGAGAGAGATTGACACACGGCGATAAACAGTGACCGAAGGAAGGAGACAGTTAGTCAGAGGATTGGAGTAAAGCAGAGAAAGAGGGAGAGAGAACCAGAGAGAGGGAGAGAGCGTGTCACAGGTAGAGTGAGAGAAACAGAGACAGTGGGGTACAGACGGAGACAGCGGGAGAGAGAGAGTGGTAGGTGAATCATTTTCATCTGAATATGTTGAAAGCAAATTTAAATTAACATTTCCTGGGACCACACACACAAAAAAAATACTTACCACACTGAACAATGCAATTTGAAAGGAAACATTTGTTGCTCAGTGGGTAGTAATCTTGTCTCTGAGTTATAAGGAGGGGAGAAGTACCTTGTCATATCTAAATGGAGCAGAAATTGAGGTTCTATTTACTTATTTGGCGATTCAGCACTGAAACAGTCCCTTCAGCCCACTGAGTCTATTTAGACTATGAACCACCCATCTAAACCCTTCTTCTTCTTTCTTCTCTTCTTCTTCTTCTTTGGCCTCCTTATCTCAAGAGACAATGGATAAGCGCCTGGAGCTGGTCAGTGGTTTGTGAAGCAGCGCCTGGAGTGGCTATAAAGGCTAATTCTAGAGTGACAGGCTCTTCCACAGGTGCTGCAGAGAAATTTGTTTGTCGGGGCTGTTGCACAGTTGGCTCTCCCCTTGCGCCTTTGTCTTTTTTACTGCCAACTGCTAAGTCTCTTCGATTCGCGACATTTTAGCCCCGTCTTTATGGCTGCCCGCCAGCTCTGGCGAACGCTGGCAACTGACTCCCAAGACTTGTGATCAATATCACAGGATTTCATGTCGCGTTTGCAGACGTCTTTAAAGCGGAGACATGGACGGCCGGTGGGTCTGATACCAGTGGCGAGCTCGCTGTTCAATGTGTCTTTGGGGATCCTGCCATTTTCCATGCGGCTCACATGGCCAAGCCATCTCAAGCGCCGCTGACTCAGTAGTGTGTATAAGCTGGGGATGTTGGCCGCCTCGAGGACTTCTGTGTTGGAGATACGGTCCCGCCACCTGATGCCAAGGATTCTCCAGAGGCAGTGAAGATGGAATGAATAGATACGTCACTCTTGGCTGACATACGTTGTACAGGCCTCGCTGCTCTAGAGCAAGGTACTGAGAACACAGGCCTGATACACTCGGACTTTTGTGTTCCGTGTCAGTGCGCCATTTTCCCACACTCTCTTGGCCAGTTTGGACATAGCACTGGAAGCCTTTCCCATGCACTTGTTGATTTCTGCATCGAGAGACAGGTTACTGGTGATAGTTGAGCCTAGGTAGGTGAGCTCTTGAACCACTTTCAGTGCGTGGTCGCCAATATTGATGGATGGAACATTTCTGACGTCCTGCCCCATGATGTACGTTTTCTTGAGGCTGATGGTTAGGCCAAATTCATTGCCAGCAGCCGCAAACCTGTCAATGAGACTCTGCAGACACCCTTCAGAGTGAGATGTTAAAGGAGCATCTTCAGCAAAGAGGAGTTCCCTGATGAGGACTTTCCGTACTTTGGACTTCGCTCTTAGATGGGCAAGGTTGAACAACCTGCCCCCTGATCTTGTGTGGAGGAAAATTCCTTCTTCAGAGTACTTGAACGCATGTGAAAGCAGCAGGGAGAAGAAAATCCCAAAAAGTGTGGGTGCGAGAACACAGCCCTGTTTCACGCCATTCAGGATAGGAAAGGGGTCTGATGACGAGCCACCATGTTGAATTGTGCCTTTCATATTGTCATCCGCAGCACTTAAAGCAGCCAGAAGCTCTGCACATAGGAGAGCCAGGTGCAGCGCAAACGACCACTGGCAACACCTATGCAGTCATATTCATCTGGCCTCAGACACCAGAAACATCGGAGGAATGTATGATGGCACTAAGAGAGCTCTAGGGCCAACCATCAGGAAGATAGCCCCCCTCAAATCTAAATCAGGGGACATAATCACTGACCAACGCAAACAAATGGACTGCTGGGTCGAGCACTACCTAGAACTGTACTCCAGAGAGAATGTTGTCACGGAGACCGCCCTCAATGCAGCCCAGCCTCTACCAGTCCTGGATGAGCTGGACATGCAGCCAACTAAATCGGAACTCAGTGATGCCATTGATTCTCTAGACAGCGGAAAAGCCCAAGGAAAAGACAGCATTACCCCTGAAATAATCAAGAGTGCCAAACCGGCTATACTCTCAGCACTACATAAACTGCTATACCTGTGCTGGGACGAGGGAGCAGTACCCCAAGACATGTGCGATGCCAATATCATCACCCTCTATAAAAACAAAGGTGACCGCGGGGACTGCAACAACTCCCTGCTCAGCATAGCGGGGAAAGTCTTTGCTCGAGTTGCTCTAAGCAGGTTCCAGAAGCTGGCCGAGCGTGTCTACCCTAAGGCACAGTGTGGCTTTCGTGCAGAGAGATCGACCGTTGACATGCTGTTCTCCCTTCGTCAGATACAGGAGAAATGCCGTGAACAACAGATGCCCCTCTACATTGCTTTCATTGATCTCACCAAAGCCTTTGACCTCGTCAGCAGACGTGGTCTCTTCAGACTACTAGAAAAGATTGGATGCCCACCAAAGCTACTAAGTATCATCACCTCATTTCATTTAAACTAATTCTACACTAATCCCCTATTCTTAACACATCCCCTTACCTGTAATAGGGGAAATTTATAATGGCCAATTTATCTATCAACCTGCAAGTGTTTGGCTGTGGGAGGAAACCGGAGCACCCGGCAAAAACCCACGCAGCTCACCGGTAGAACTTGCAAACTCCGCAGTACCCAGAATTGAACCCGCTTCGCTGGAGCTGTGAGGCTGCAGTGCTAACCACTGCGCCACTGTGCCGCCCATGATCTTTAAATGTTGTCAGCAGGAAGTGCAAAAAGTGCCAGGAGACCCTGAGACACTTTAACAGCAGGGGAAAGATGTAGATGTAGAGTCATAGAGTTCTACAGCACACAAACAGGCCCTTAGACGCATCGTGTCTGTGTCCGCCATCAAGCACCTAACTATTCTAATCCCATTTTCCTGCACTTGACCCATAGCCTTGTATTCTATGGTGTTTCAAGAGCCCATCTAAATATGTCTTAAATGTTGTGAGGGTTCCTGCCTCTACCACCTCTTAAGGCAGTGCGTTCTAGATTCCAACCACCCACTGGGTGAAAAAATGTTTCCTCAGATCCACTCTAAACCTCCTGCCCCTAACCATAAATCTATGCCCCCTGATTATTGAAACCACCTCTAAGGGAAAGTTTCTTCCTATCTAACCTATCATTGCCCCTCATAATTGTGTATACTTAGAGATAAAGGGATATGGGTGTCTTCGTCAATATGTCAGTGAAAGTTAGCATGCAGCTGCAGCAAGCTATTAGCAAGGCTCATGATATGTTACCGTTTATCATAAATGGATTTGAGCACAGGAGTAGTGAAGTCTTGCTTCAATTGTGTAGAACCTTGGTTTGACCGCACCTGGAGTACTGTGTGTAGTTTTAATACCCTTAACTTAGGTAGGATATTATTGCCATAGAGGGAGTGCAACGAAGGGTCACCAGACCTGTTTCCGGTATGGTGGGACTGTCCTATGAAGAGAGATTGGGGAAACTGGGCCTGTATTTTGTAGAGTTTCGAAGAGTGAAGGGTGATATCATTGAAACTTGCAAAATACTTAAAGGGAGACAGGGTAGATGCAGGTAAGATATTTCCCCTGGTTGGGGAGTCTAGAAACAGGGAACTGTAAAATAATGGGGAAGCCACTTAGAACAGAGATGAGGAGACATTTCTTTATTCAGAGGGTTATGAATCTTTGGAATTCTCTACTCCAGAGGGCTGTGGAAGCTCAGTCATTGAGTATGTTTAAAGCAGAGATTGACAGATGTCTAAATACAAATGATATAAGGGGATATGGGGATAATGTGGGAATATGGCATTGAAATGGATGAACAGCCATGATTATATTGAATAGCGGAGCAGGCTCAATGGACTGAATGAACTACTCCTACTCCTATGTTGCTATGGAAGGGGAGACAGGGTGTGAGGGAACCCTGGGATTACATTATGGAACCAGTGACTGATAAAATTCTCTCACACACACACACATACACACACACACACACGCACACGCACACACACACACACACACACAAACAAACACAGATACAGAAAAAAATGCAGACACACAAGCACAGAGAAACATGCACACACAGACACAAGAAACACACATATACACAGACACGCAGGTTCACACACAAAGACACACACAGCAAAACTCACAGACACAGACACACACACATGCACACACTCATCCAAAGGGAGCGACAGATACAGACAGACAGACAAAGAGGGATAGGCAGAGAGAAAGAAAGAGACAGACAGATTGAGAGAGATGCTGCGACAGACAGAGAGGGAGAGACAGAGTGAAAACACAAGAGAAGACATAAGAGCAGGAGTAGACCATATGGCCCATCGAGCCTGCTCTGCCATTCAATATGATCATGGATGACCTTAGGGTTCAATTCAACTTTCCCGCCTCCTCGCCATATCCCTTGATTCCCTGAGAGACCAAAAATCTGTCTATCCCAGCCTTAAATATATTGAACGATGGAGCATTCACAATCTTCTGGAGCTGGGAATTCCAAACATTCACAACCCTTTGAGTGAAGTAATTTATGTTCATCTCAGTCTGAAATGATCAGCCCCTTATCCTGAGACTGTTTCCCGGTATTTTAGATTCCCCGAACAGCGGAAATAATCTCTCAGTGTCGACCCTATCCAATCCCTTCAGAACCATCATGTTTCAATGAGACATCCTCTCATTCTTCAAAAATGCAGTCCTAGTTTATTTAATCTCTCTTCTTCCCTCCGATCTGTCTGTTCTTGCCCACCCCCCTTTTTGCATCGTATCCTTTAGTTTAAATCGCCTCTCCTCATTCTTCCGACCTGTGGAGGTGGAAGATGTGGCTATGGTTCTTAATGAATACATAATTTCTGTCCTCAAAAAAGAGGGACGACGCAGACATTGTAGTCAAGGAGGAGAGGTTTGAAATATTGGATGGTACTGACAGTGAGAGACGAAATCTTAAGGAATTTAGCATCTTTGAAAGCTGATAATTCACCAGACTGAGACTGTTAAGATGTGCAAGAAAGGAAATAGCAAAGGCTTTGACCATCATTTTCCAATACTTTCTACTTACAGTCATGGTGAGAGACAGAGAGGTGGAGAGGTTTAGGGAAGGAATTCCCCAGTGTTAACAGGCAGTGGCATTAATTCCTGATTATCGGTAGAGATTTGTCAAGAAAGAGTATTAATGTTTATGCAGCCGAGATAGCTCGATGTGGATAAGGAGCAAATCTGCCATGAACTGAGTGAATGGATTGGACAGGCTCGAGGGGCCGAATGGCCTTCTTCTGTATTTTAAAGGCTTTGTTAATATCCCTGCCAATGCATTGATGGCTTACTGTTAGAAATAAATGACCAGGTTGGTGTTCGCTCGAAATCCTCCCGCCAGCCTTGGAATGGCTCATGGATTCATATCTAGAACAAAGAACAAAGAACAGAACAGCACAGGAACAGGCCATTCGGCCCTCCAAGCCAGCGCCGATCTTGATGCCTGCCAAAACTAACACCTTCTGCACTTCCGGGGCCCATATCCCTTCACTCCCTTCCTATTTATGTATTTGTCAAGATGTCTCTTAAACGTCGCTATCGTATCTGCTTCCACCACCTCCCCTGGCAGCAAGTTCCAGGCACTCACCACCCTCTGTGTAAAAATCTTGTCTCGCACATCCCCTCGAAACTTTGCCCCTCGCACCTTAAACCTATGTCCCCCAGTAACTGACTCTTACACCCTGGGAAAACGCTTCTGACTATCCACTCTGTCCATGCCGACATAACTTTGTAAACCACTATCATGTCGCCCCTCCACCTCCGTCATTCCAGTGAAAACGATCCGAGTTTTTCCAACCTCTCCTCATAGCTAAAGCCCTCCAGACCAGGCAATATCCTGGTAAACCTCCTCTGTACCCTCTCCAAAGCCTCCACGTCCTTCTGGTAGTGTGGCAACCAGAATTGCACGCAATATTCTAAGCATGGCCTAACTAAGGTTCTGTACAGCTGCAACATGACTTGCCAATTTTTATACTCTATGCCCTGACCCATGAAGGCAAGCATGCCGTATGCCTTCTTGACTACCTTATCCACCTGCTTTGCCACTTTCAGTGACCTGTGGACCTGCACGCCCAGATCTCTCTGCCTGTCAATACTCCTAAGGGTTCTGCCATTTACTGTATACCTCCCACCTGCATTAGACCTTCCAAAATGCTTTACCTCACATTTGGAGGCTTTGGCTTTGGAGAGGGTACAGAAGAGGTTGACCGGGATGTTGCCTGGCCTGGAGGGCATTAGCTATGAGGAGAGCATGGATAAACTCGGATTGTTTTCACTAGAACGACGGATGTGGAGGGGCGACATGATAGAGGTTTACAAAGTGATAAGCGGCATGGGCAGAGTGGATAGTCAGAAGCTTTTTCCCAGGGTGGAAGAGTCAGTTACGAGGGACATAAGTCCGAATTAAACTCCGTCTGCCATTTCTCCGCCCAAGTCTCCAACCGATCTATATCCTGCTGTATCCTCTGACAATCCTCATTACTGTCCGCAACTCCACCAACCTTTGTGTCGTCCGCAAACTTACTAATCAGACGAGCTACATTTTCCTCCAAATCATTTATATATACTACAAACAGCAAGGGTCCTAGCACTGATCCATGCGGAACATCACTAGTCACATCCTTCCATTCAGAAAAGCACTCGTCCACTGCTACCCTCTGTTTTCTAAGACTGAGCCAATTCTGTATCCATCTTGCCAGCTCCGCTCTGATCCCATGTGACTTCAGCTTTTGTATCAGTCTGCCATGAGGGACCTTGTCAAAGGCTTTACTGAAGTCCATATAGATAACATCCACTGCCCTTCCTTCATCAATCATCTTTGTCAAGCTGGGATGGTTTTCCTTAGAGCAGAGAAGCTTAAAAGGAGGCTTTACAGAGATGTTTAAAATCATGAAACATAAAAAAGAGTAAAAAAAAAACAAAAGTTTCCAATGGTTGAAGGATCTATGCACAGAGGGAAAAATTTTATGTGATTGGGTAAAGAACAAGAGGTGACATGAGGACAAACATGTTTACAAATGTATCGAGTGTTTAGGATTTGCACTGCTTGATGGGACTGTGGATACAGATCCAATCGTAACTTCTAAAAGGAGAATTAAATAAGTAATTGAATGTGGCAAAAATGTTGAGCCTGGGGGAAGGAGTGAGGAGAATGGGGCGAACCGGATTGTTCTACAAAAGAGCCAGAAGAGTGTCGATGGGCCGAATTGCCGCCTACTGTGCTGTACCATTTCATGATTCTGTGCTCCTCTTCTATTCACTATTATCTACACCAACACACACTTGCTCCAGTCCAGTTTGTGTTAAAAAATAAACCTTGTTGCCTGCAATTCCCCTAAGCCTTTTCACTCTGCTCTCTCCAGACGTAATTGGCTAAAAGACAACAAGAAACAAACAGAAAACACGGATTTCAGGAAAGAAAGATTTTGCCTGATGTTCTTGTCAGTGAATTCACTGTCACCAGAGAGGTCATCGCAAATCCTACACAAAGTAACAACTTAATAATATCAGATAAAGAATTTGAATAAAATGGAGACAACATTTTCAGCAGCCCATTAGAGAATATACTTTGCTGTCTATATTGTATGAATCTTCTTCTTCGTCTTCTTTGGCGTCCTTGTCTCGAGCACCTGGAGGTAGTCAGTGGTTTGCGGAGCAGTGCCTGGAGTGGCTGTAAAGGCCAATTCTATAGTGACAGACTGTTCCAGAGGTGTTGCAGATAAAATTGGTTGTCGGGGCTGTTACACAGTTGGCGCTTCAGTCTTTTTTCCTGTCAATTGCTAAGTCTCTTCAACTCTCCACATTTTAGCTCCGCCTTTATGGCTGGCCGCCAGCTCAGGCGATCACTGGCAAATGATTCCTACGACTTGTAATCAATGTCACAGGACTTCATATCACATTTGCAGACATCTTTAAAGCGGACACATGGACGGCCGGTGGGTCTGATACCAGTGACGAGCTCGCTGTACAATGTGTCCTTGGGGATCAAGCCATCTTCCATGCGGCTCACATGGCCAAGCCATCTCAAGCACCCCTGGCTCAGTAGGGTGTGCATGCTGGGGATGTTGGCCGACTCAAGGACTTCTGTGTTGGAGATACGGTCCTGTCAGCGGATGCCAAAGATTCTCCGG
This sequence comes from Heterodontus francisci, assembly GCF_036365525.1. NCBI lineage: Eukaryota > Metazoa > Chordata > Chondrichthyes > Heterodontiformes > Heterodontidae > Heterodontus > Heterodontus francisci. Next base: position 171,125 of record NW_027141490.1, on the reverse strand, counting down.
AGGCAGCGAAAATGGAATGAATTGAGACATCGCTCTTGTCTGACATACGTTGTCCAGGCCTCGGTGCCGTAGAGCAAGGTATTCAGGACATAGGTTTGATACACTCGGTGTTCCATGTCAGTGCGCCATTTTCACACACACACTTCGCCAGTCTGGACATGGCAGTGGAAGCCTTTCCCATGCACGTGTTGATTTCTGCATCGAGAAACAGGTTACTGGTGATAGTTGAGCCCAGGTAGGTGAACTCTTGAACCACTTCCAGAGCATGTTCACCGATATTGACAGATGGAGCATTTCTGAAGTCCCATACCATGATGTTCGTTTTCTTGAGGCTGATGGTTAGGCCAAATTCGTTGCAAGCAGCCGCAATCCTGTCGATGAGTCTCTGCAGACATTCTTCAGTGTGGGATGTTAATGCAGCATCGTCAGAAAAAAGGAGTTCCCTGATGAGGACTTTCCGTACTTTGGTCTTCGCTCTTAGATGGGCAAGGTTGAAACACCTGCCACCTGATCTTGCGTGGAGTATAATTCCTCCTTCTGAAGATTTGAATGCATGTGAGAGCAGCAGAGAGATGTTCCCAAACAGTGTAGGTGCGAGAACACAGCCCTGTTTCACACCACTTAGGCTAAGAAAGGGGTCTGATGAGGTGCCACTATGCTGAATTGTGCCTTTCATATTGTCATAGAATGAGGTGATGATACTTAGTAGCATTGATAGACATCCGATCTTTTCTAGTCGTCTGAACAGACCACGTCTGCTGACAAGCTCAAAGGCTTTGGTGAGATCAATGAAAGCAATGTCGAGGGGCATCTGCTGTTCGCATCATTTCTCCTGTAGCTGACGAAGGGAGAACAGCATGTCAATGGTGGATCTCTCTACTCGAAAGCCACACTGTGCCTCAGGATAGAGATGCTCGGCCAGCTTATGGAGCCTGTTTAAAGCGATTCGAGTGAAGACTTTCCCCAAAATGCTGAGCGGCGAGATTCCATGGGAACTGTTGCAATCACCGCATTCACCCTTGTTCTTATAGAGGGTGATGATATTGCCATCGTGCATGTCCTGTGGTACTGCCCCCTCGTCCCAGCACAGGCAAAGCAGTTTGTAGAGTGCTGAATATATTGCAGGCTTGGCACTCTTGATTAATTCAGCGGTAATGCCGTCCTTCCCAGGGTCTTTCACACTGGCTATTGAATCAATGGCATCACTGAGTTCTGGTTTTGTTGGCTGTACATACAGTTCATCCATGACTGGCAGAGACTGGGCTGCATTGAGAGCGGTCTCAGTGACAACATTTTTCGTGGTTTACAGTTCTAGGTAGTGCTCCACCCAGCGGTCGATTTGCTTGCATTGGTCAGTAATCGTGTCCCCTGATTTAGATTTGAGGGGGGCGATCTTCCTGATGGTTGGCCCAAAGGCTCTCTTAATGCCATCATACTTTCCTCGGATGTTTCTGGTGTCGGAGTCCAGCTGAATACGACTGCATAGGTGTTGCCTTTAGTCATTTGCACAGCGCCTGGCTGTTCATTGTGCAGCACATCTGGCTGCTTTTAGTGCTGTGGATGATAACTCGCTGGGGGCTTTCTTGAAGTTCAATAGTGCAATGCCGTTAGCGGCTATGACAGGTTCCATCTCTTCAATGTGAGATTGAAACCGGTCTGCATTCTGCTTCAAATGTTTGCCATAGGTGTTCATTGCTGAGTCATAGATGGCGCCTCTGATGTGGGACCACTTGGTCTCTGCATCCCCTGTGGGAGTGTTTTGAAGGGCGTTTTCAAGTGAATTTAGAAATTTATGTAACAGCTTTGGATAAGAAATTCTGTTAGTGTTGATGCGTGGGCGGCCCTTCTGCTTGGAGTGATGCAGCTTCTTTGGTTTGAGTCTAACCTTGCTGCACACCAAGGAGTGGTCGGTGTCACAGTCCACACTGTGGAAGCTGCGTGTGATTTGAACGTTGTTTAAAGAAGCTCGCCTTCTGACGATGAGGTCCAGCTGTGCCACTGACGTGATCCTGGGTGCCTCCAAGAAACCTGGTGACAGGGTTTAGTATGAAAGAACGAGTTTAGTTTTAGTTTAGAGATACAGCACTGAAACAGGCCCTTTGGCCCACAGAGTCTGTGCCGACCATCAACCACCGATTTTATACTAATCCTGCACTAATTCCGCATTACTACCACATCCCCACCTGTCCCTATATATCCCTACCACCTACCTATACTAGGGGCAATTTATAATGGCCAATTTACCTATCAACCTGCAAGTCTTTGGCATGTGGGAGGAAACCGGAGCACCCGGAGGAAACCCATGCAGACACAGGGAGAACTTGCAAACTCCACACAGGCAGTACCCAGAATTGAACCCGGGTCGATGGAGCTGTGAGGCTGAGGTGCTAACCACTTCGCCATGCAGAGATTGTTAAAGGTACACAGCTCCAGCAGTCTTTGTCCATTCTCATTCATCCTTCCAATGCCATAGCGCCGCAGGCAGGACGGCCAGAAGTCATGGTCGGCCCCAACCCTGACACTAAAGTTCCCCAGCAGGAACAGATGTTCGGTATTGGGGATGCTACTAATGATATTATGGAGTTCCTCGTAGAAATTGTCTTTAGCGTTAGGTAGGGAGCAGAGTGTTGGAGCATAGATGCTGAGTAGGTGTACTGGACCAGAGGTGGTGAGCAGTCGGATGGACAGTCTGCATTCCGAGCCATTTGAAGGTGGCTCTATCATGCTGAGCAAAGAGTTTCTGATGGCGAAGCCCACTCCATGCTGTCTTGATTCTTCAGGATACCTATCCTGCCAGAAAAGAGATGTAGTCTTGCTCTCTTAGAGATTCACCTGCAGGGAGCCGTGTCTCCTGAAGTGCTGCATTGTCCACATTGAGTCCACTGAGCTCGTTGTTAATGATGGCGGTCGTCCGAGAATCGTTGATTTGTGTAAGGTCTTCCGACAGGCCAGGAGACATAGTTCTGGCGTTCCAGCTTGCAAAACGAAGGGCTGGTACCTTCTTTCCTTTTTTTGTCGTGCTGTTTTGTGCGGTGTTGCAGTCCACTTGTCAGGCAATGACCCTGAGATCGAAGCACCCGTTGAAGCAGGTGGACTGTGGCGGGACAGAACCTTACTGGCTGGGGGCTGCCTGGTTTGTGGCGGGCGGCAGCTTTCTAGTGAGATGGACCCCCAAGGATAGCTAACATGGGGGGAGAGAGTGATAGACAGAGAGAGCGATGGAGAGACAGACAGATGGAGAGAGAGGGAGGGAGAGAGATATAGAGGGAAAGAGGGAGTGAGAGAGAAACAGAGAGAGAGACGGAGGCAGAACACAGGAACATAAACAATAGGAGCAGGAGTGACCATTTGGCCCATCGAAACTGCTCCACCAATCAATATGATCAGGGCTGATCATCGGATTCAATCCCACTTTCCCCCATCCCCCCGCTTGGTTCCCTGAGAGACCAAAAATCTGTCTATCCCAGCATTAAAGGTATTGAATGGTGCAACAGTCACAACCCTCTGGGGTAGAGGATTGCAAAGATTCACAACCCTCTGAGTGAAGTAATTTCTATTCATCTCAGTCCTAAATGATCAGCCCTTTATCGTGAGACTGTGTCCCCGTGCTTTCCCCGACCAGCGTAAATAATCTCTCAGCGTCCACACTATCCAGTCCCATCAGAATCGTATGTGTTTCAATGAGATCTCCACTACATTTCTCCCTCTCTCCCGGTGTTTCTCTCTCCATACCTAACTCTTATATATTTGTTCACACAGTAGTGAAGGATTACATCAAATTAATATATCTTATATTCTCCCTTTCAATCCACCGTAACAATCTCTCTCTCCAACCTTGTCCCTCTCTACAGCCCTCTCTCTGCCTGTATATCTAATCCTCTCTCCCTCTGCCTCTCTCCTAGTGTCAAAGAAAGAAGGAGGGAGAGACAGAGAGAGACACAGCGAGAGGCACAGAGAACAACCCCTGCTTCTCCAATCTATCCAGGTAACTGAAGCCCCTCATCCCTGGAACCAGGCTTGTGAATCGTTTCTGCACCCTCTCTAATGCCTCCACACCCTTCCTCAAATGTAGTGTGCAGAATCGGATACAATACTCGAGTTGATTCCAAACCAGTGTTATCCAAATATCTGTCATAACCTCCATGCTTTTATACTCTATTTAGAAATCACTGGACACCTTATGCCTTTTAACCACTTTCTCAAGCTGCCCTGCCACCTTCAGTGATGTGTGCACACATACCCCCCAGATCGCACTGTTCCTGCACCTCCTTTAGAATTGAACCCTCTAGTTTATATCCTCATTCTTCCTACCTGTGGAAGCAGAAGAAGTGGGCATGGTTCATAGTGAATATTTTGCATCCGTCTTCATAAAGGAGGGGGCGCTGCAGAGATTGTAGTCAAGGAGCAGGAGTTTGAAATATTGCATGGGATAAACAGTGAGACAGGAAATATTAAAGGGTTTAGCAGCTTTGAAAGCTGATAAGTCATCAGGCTCAGACTGTTAAGAGTTGCAATGCAGGAAACAGCAGAGGCTCTGACCATCATTTTACAATCCTGTCTCTTACAGACGTGATGCCAGAGGACTGGAGGACTGCAAATGTTGGATTACCAAACTCAGATTTAAAAACTAACAAATGTCTCAAAATCAATTGCGGTTTGTGGAAGAGAGTTCGAAACTGAAACAACACTTGATGTGTTGAAGTGTTTCTTCATTTCATTCCTGAAAGGTTTTTAGACTATGTTTCGATTTTCGACTATTCCCTCAAGTTCCAGACTCTGCAGCCAGTGGGAATAGTTTCTCTCTGTCTACCCTATGAGTTCCCTTTATTATCTTAAAAACTTTGATCAAACCATCCCTTAATCTTCTAAATTCCAGGGATACACAGTAAAGCTCCATCTACACTGTCCCATTAAACATTCCCAAGCCAAGCACAGTGTGGGGTTAGACACAGTGTAAACTTCCATCTGCACTGTCCCTTCACACACTCGTAGGGCAGGGGCAGCATGGGGTTAGATACAGAGTAAAGACAGGGCCTATTGTATTGTAAACAGAGAAATGGTCTTGTGTAGTGCAATTTGAGCCTGGGTAAAAAGCAGCATAAACAGAGACCTGGCCTGGTGTAACAAACCGAGCCTTTGTCTAGTGCAGTAATAACGGAGGCATGGCCTCGTGTTATATGAACAGAGGCAGGATCTAGCGCAGTAATAACTGAAACAAATTGTTGTTCTTAAACATATGAAGCCAAAGACGCTATCATGGGGATATGGAGTATGGACAGGTTCAGTGAGTGGGCAAGAAAGTGGCTGATGGAATATACAGTGGAGAAAGGTCAGGGTATTCACTTTGGCTGGAAGAATAGAAAATCAAAAAAATATTTGCATATCATCGAATGGTTCAGCTCAGAAAAGATGACTCCTCATGAATTTGAGCACCTCGATGATAACTCCTTAACCTCTGCTCTGAACAAAACAACCCCAGCATCTTTAATTTATCCACGTAACCGAAGTGCTTGATTTATGGAAACATTCACGTCAATCTTTTCTGCACCCTCTCTACTGCCTTCACATCCTTCTCAACGTATGGTGCCCAGAATTGGACACATTACTCCAGTTGAGGCCGAACCAGTGTTTTTATAGCGACTCATCATAATTTCCTTGCTTTAGTTCTCCACACCTCCCTCTATTTATAAAGCCCAGGATCCCGTGTGGCTTTTTAACCACTTTCTCAACCGTCAGTGATGTGTGTACATACCCCCACCCCGCAGATACATCTGTTCCTGCACCTCCTTTCGATTTGAACCCTCTAGTTTATAACCTCATTCTTCCTACCTGCAGAAAAAGAAGATGTGGGCATGGTTCATTGTGAATATTTTATATCACAAAGGAGGGGATGACGCAGACATTGTTTAGTTTTGTTTATGTTTAGAGATACAGCACTGAAACAGGGCCTTCGGCCCACCGAGTCTGTGCCGACCATAAACCACCCATTTATACTAATCCTACACTAATTCCATATTCCTACCACATCCCCACCTGTCCCTATATTTCCCTACCACCTACCTATACTAGGGGCAATTTATAATGGCCAATTTACCTATCAACCTGCAAGTCATTGGCATGTGGGAGGAAACCCACGCAGACACAGGGAGAACTTGCAAACTCCACACAGGCAGTTCCCAGAATTGAACCCGGGTCGCTGGAGCTGTGAGGCTGCGGTGCTAACCACTGTGCCACTCAGTCGTCAAGGAGGAGGGGCTCAAAAATTCGGATGGGATAAACTGAGGGAGGAAATATTAAGGGGTTTAGCACCTTTGAAAGCTGATAATTCAGCAGACTCAGACTGTTGAGAGGTGCAAGGGAGGAAATAGCAGAGGCTCTGCCCATCATTTTCCAATCCTCTCTGGTTACAGGCGTGGTTCCAGAGGACTGGAGGACTGCTAATGCTGTACTGTTGATTAACAAGGGAGAAAGTAATAAACAGAGTAATTACAGGCCACCCAGCCTAATCACAGTGGAGGGAAAATTATTGGGTATAAGGGAATGATTCACTACTTTCTAGTACTATGTATCTTACCGTCTCCAGGTCTATGTCCCTGTCACGTTTTAATCACTAACCGTACATCAGTGAGAAGTCAGTCTCTGAAATAAATGTCCCAGTGTTGTGGTAACATAAAATGACCACCAAGAACCGGACTAAAATGGCTGACTGATGTGTGTGGATTTCTGCAGATGTTCTGAGAGAGAGAGAGATAGAGAGAGGCAGACAGCGAGACAAAGAGGGAGACACAAACCAAGACACAGAGAGTGATAGCAGAATATTTGTCGTAGTTCAGAGAGAGAAGGAAACTGAGCGACAAAGTGGGAGGGCGAGAGAGATAGAGAGAGGGAGGGAGGAGGAGAAAGAGAGAGAGAGAATGGGAGGCAGAGAGGGAGGGAGTGAGGGAAAGAGAGTGAGAGAGAGTGGGCGGGAGGGACAGAGGGAGGGAGAGAGAGAGAGGCAGACAGACAGAAAGAGAGACAAAGAGGGAGGCACAGACCGAGACACAGAAACTGATAGCAGGATATTTGTCGTCGGGCAGAGGATGAGGAGGTGGTGATTTGGCCCCTCAACCCTGTTCTGTCATTCAGTGAGATCTTGTCAGATCTGTCATCTAATTCCATATACCTGTCTGGGCCCTTTATCACTTCATACCTTAGGTTAACAAAAATCTATAAAACTCTGATATAAAAATTCACAAGTGTCTCAGCGTCAATTGCTGTTTGTGGAAGAGAGTTCCATTCTGATACCACACCTGATGTGTTGAAGTGTTTCTCAATTTCACTCCTGAAAGGTCTTTACACTACTTTTAGATTTTTAGACAATGCCCCAAGCTCGAGCCAGTGGGAATGGTTTCTCTCTGTCTACTCTATCAGTTGCCTTTATTATCTTGAAAACTTTGATCAAATCACCTATTAACCTTCTAAATTCCAGGGATGCACAGTAAAGCTACATTTCACTGTCCCATTAAACATTCCCAAGCCAAGCACAATGTTGGGTTTGACACAGAGTAAATTTCCCTCTGCACTGTCCCATTACACACTCCCAGGAGCGGGACAGAATGGGGTGAGACACATAGTAAAGAAAGGGGCCTATTGTATTATAAACAGATAAATGGTCCTGTGTAGTACAAACTGAGACTGGGTGAAATGCAGTATAAGGAGAGAAGCTCACACACAGACAGACACACACAGGCACACACAGACAGATGCACCGAGGCACACACACAGTTGGACACAAACAGACAGACGCACACAGACACATAACAGACACACACACACAGGCACACACACGCATATGCACGCACACGCACAGACAGACAAATGCAGGAAGAGGAGGAAACAATTTAACCCCTCAACCCTGTTCCAGCATTCAATGAGATTAGGGCTGGTCTGCGATCGAACTAACAATCATAAAACCTGCCTCTGCCCCTTATCTCTTAATAACCTTGGTTACAAATATCTATCAACACCTGAAGTAAAAATTAACCATTAAGCCAGCATGAATTGCTGTTTGCAGATGATAGTTCCAAAATTCCAAATAACTCCAAAGGACTGATTGGATAGGCTGGCATTGTCTTCTTTGAAAGAGAGGAGGCTGAGGGGAGACTGAGTTGAGGTATACAAAATTATGAGGGGCATAGATAGAGTGGATAGGAAGGACCTAGTATGGGCAGCCCATACTACTGAGGTAGTATGGGCCGAGGTTAGAAACAGGAGAGGAGAGGTCACCCTGTTGGGAGTTTTCTATAGACCTCCGAGTAGTTCCAGAGGTGTAGAGGAAAGGATAGCGAAGATGATTCTCGACAGGAGCGAGAGTAACAGGGTAGTTGTTATGGGGGACTTTAACTTTCCAAATATTGACTGGAAATACTATAGTTCGAGTACTTTCGATGGGTCAGTTTTTGTCTTGTTTGTGCAGGAGGGTTTTCTGACACAGTATGTAGACAGGCCAACCAGGGGCGATGCCACATTGGATTTGGTACTGGGTAATGAACCCGGCCAGGTGTTAGATTTATATGTAGGTGAGCACTTTGGTGATAGTGATCACAATTCGGTTAGGTTTACCTTAGCGATGGGCAGGGACAGGTATATACCGCAGGGCAAGAAGTATAGCTGGGGAAAGGAAATTATGATGCGATTAGACAAGATTTAGGATGCGTAGGATGGTGAAGGAAACTGCAGGGGATGGGCACAATCGAAATGTGGAGCTTATTCAGGGAGCAGCTACTGTGTGTCCTTGATAAGTATGTACCTGTCAGGCAGGGAGGAAGTTGTCGAGCGAGGGAGCCGTGGTTTACTAAAGAAGTTGAAGAGCTTGTCAAGAGGAAGAAGAAGGCTTATGTTAGGATGAGACGTGAAGGCTCAGTTAGGGCGCTTGAGAGTTACAAGCTAGCCAGGAAGGATCTACAGGGAGAGGTAAGAAGAGCGAGGAGAGGACACGAGAAGTCATTGGCGGATAGGATCAAGGAAATCCCTAAGGCTTTCTATAGGTATATCAGGAATAAAAGAAAGACTGGAGTTAGATTAGGGCCAATCAAGGATAGTAGTGGGAAGTTGTGTGTGGAATCAGAGGAGAGAGGGGAATCGTTAAATGAATATTTTTCGTCAGTATTTACAGTAGAGAAAGAAAATGTTGTCGAGGTGAATACTGAGATACAGACTACTAGGCTATATGGGATTGAGGTTCACAAGGAGGAGGTGTTAGCAATTTTGGAAAGTGTGAAAATAGATAAGTTCCCTGGGCCAGATGGGATTTATCCTAGGATTCTCTGGGAAGCCAGGGAGGAGATTGCAGAGCCTTTGACCTTGATCTTTATGTCGTCATTGTCGACAGGAATAGTGCCGGAAGACTGGAGTATAGCAAATGTAGTCCCCTTGTTCAAGAAGGGGAGTAGAGACAGCCCTGGTAATTATAGACCTGTGAGCCTTACTTCGGTTGTGGGTAAAATGTTGGAAAAGGTTATAAGAGATAGGATTTATAATCATCTTGAAAAGAATAAGTTCATTAGCGATAGTCAGCACGGTTTTGTGAAGGGTAGGTCGTGCCTCACAAACCTTATTGAGTTTTTGGAGAAGGTGACCAAACAGGTGTATGAGGGTAAAGCCGTGGATGTGGTGTACATGGATTTCAGTTACGCGTTTGATAAGGTTCCCCACGGTAGGCTATTGCAGAAAATACGGAAGTATGGGATTGAAGGTGATTTAGTGCTTTGGATCAGAAATTGGCTAGCTGAAAGAAGACAGAGGGTGGTGGTTGATGGCAAATGTTCATCCTGGAGTTTAGTTACTAGTGGTGTACCGCAAGGATCTGTTTTGGGGCCACTGCTGTTTATCATTTTTATAAATGACCTGGATGAGGGTGTAGAAGGGTGGGTTAGTAAATTTGCGTGTGACACGAAGGTCGGTGGAGTTGTGGATAGTGCCGAAGGATGTTGTAGGTTACAGTGGGACATAGATAGGCTGCAGAGCTGGGCTGAGAGATGGCAAATGGAGTTTAATGCGGAAAAGTGTGAGGTGATTCACTTTGGAAGGAGTAACAGGAATGCAGAGTACTGGGCTGATGGGAAGATTCTTGGTAGTGTAGATGAGCAGAGAGATCTTGGTGTCCAGGTACATACATCCCTGAAAATTGCCACCCAGGTTAATAGGACTGTTGAGAAGGCATATGGTGTGTTAGCTTTTATTAGTAGGGGGATCGAGTTTCGGATCCACGAGGTCATGCTGCAGCTGTACAAAACTCTGGTGCGGCCGCACCTGGAGTATTGTGTGCAGTTCTGGTCACCGCATTATAGGAAGGATGTGGAAGCTTTGGAAAGGGAGCAGAGGAGATTTACTAGGATGTTGCCTGGTATGGAGGGAAGGTCTTACGAGGAAAGGCTGAGGGACTTGAGGTTGTTTTCGTTAGTGAGAAGGAGGAGGAGAGGTGACTTAATAGAGACATATAAGATAATCAGAGGGTTAGATAGGGTGGATAGTGAGAGTCTTTTTCCTTGGATGGTGATGGCAAACACGAGGGGACATAGTTTTAAGTTGAGGTGTGATAGGTATAGGACAGATGTTAGAGGTAGTTTCTTTACTCAGAGAGTAGTAGTGGCGTGGAACGCCCTGCCTGCAACAGTAGTAGACTCGCCAACTTTAAGGGCATTTAAGTGGTCATTGGATAGCCATATGGATGAAAATGGAATAGTGTAGGTCAGATGGTTTCACAGGTCGGCGCAACATCGAGGGCCGAAGGACCTATTTCCCTTAGCACAGAGGTTCATGAGCAGGATAGAGATTTCAAAATTCCCACAACAAATAGCATGAGGATGTGATGGCTCCCACAGTGGAATAGCTTGCTGGATGTTCACATGAAGGTTATTCATTCTGGATCCTCATAAGTGTCTGTCTGGGCCCCAACGTCATCTACATTTCTCGCTCTCCCGATGTTTCTCTCTTCATACCTATTTCTTACATGTTTATGTGCAGAGCAGTGAAGGATTACATCAAATTTAGCGAGGCTAAAGAGTGGCGAGTCGAAGAGACGTAGCTGTTGGCAGGAAAAAGGACAGAAGCGCAAGGAGAGAGCCGACTGTGTAACAGCCCCGACAACCAATTTCATCTGCAGCGCCTGTGGAAGATTCTGTCATTCTGGAATTGGCCTTTATAGCTACTCCAGCTGCTGCTTCGCAAACTAATGACCACCTTCAGGCGTTTATCCATTGTTTCTCGAGACAAGGAGGCCAAAGAGAGAAGAGAATATATCTTTCATTCTCCTTTTAAATCCACCCCAACAATCTGTCTCCAACCTTGTCCCTCTCTCCAGCCTTCTCTCTGCCTGCAGATCTAAACCTCTCTCCCTCTGTCTCTCCCCTAGTGTCAGAAACAGCAGCAGGGAGAGAGAGAGAGGGGAAGACAGAGAGAGAATGTTGAAGGAACTGTATTCTGTTCCTAATCTGTGGTGAACCTACTCTCAGAATGTTTGTTTGGCGACATTAATCGGCCGTGTACAGTCCTGTATCAGGCTGTGAAGAAGCAGAGTCTCTGGCAGAAAGAGAGTGAAAGAGGGATCAAACCGGGTAGAATAAGGCACAAAAAGGAAGCATATGTCAGATACTGAGAGCTCAATATCACAGAAAGCCGAGGGGAGTGTAGAAAGTTCAGGGGTGAAATTAGACAGAAAATTAGGAAAGGAAAGAGAGGGCCCGAAGCAATATAAGCAAGTAAAAGCAAAGAAACCCCAAAGATACTTTATAAATGCATACAAAGCAAGAGAACAACTAAGGATAGAGTATTAGATTAACTGGATTGCTCTACAAAAGAGCCAGCAGAGATTCAATGGGCCAAATAGCCTCCAACAGTGCTGTATTATTCAATGATGCTTTGGCCCTCTTCTTTTAACCATTATTTACATCTATACACACTTGCTCCGGTACAATTTGCGATAAAAAATAAACCTCGTTCCCTATAGATCCCCTCAGCCTTTTCACTCTGCTCTCTCCAGACGGAATCGGCTACAAGACAGCAAGAAACAAGCAGGAAACACGGATTTCAGGAAAGAAAGATTTCACTTGATGCTCTTGTCAGTGGATTCTCTGTCACGGGGTTGGTTATTGCAGATCCCACAGAAACTCATTCATCTCAATCAAAGAATTTGAATAAAATAAAGACAAGACAGATGAAAGCTTTCTATGGGTAATAAAAAAACGAAATGGTGGAACAATGTCCTTATGGGAGAGGCCTGGCTTACATTTGACTCCAGTCACACACGTAGATAGATAGAGAGAGAGATAGATGTTCATATCAATAAAGATATATATTTGTCTGGGTTGGTGGATGCAATTATTTTTGATCATTACAATACCTTTCGTCTTGTTTCTATTTATAAGCAACTGTGTACAATTTCTAATTGCTCTGGTTTGATGTGAAGGGAGATTGAGGGACTGGATTAAAGGTCAGCAATAGTGCAATGCACGTTACATGACAGAGTGACAAAATCTGTGCATTGAAGTTTAATAAATCACACTTGTGTTGCACTATGAAAATTGCTGATTTTTTAAATGATAGGGATTGTTTTTCTTGCAGTCTTTTAGAATGTACTTTCCTTTATTGGCTGATGTATAGAATATAAGAGCAGGGAGGTTATGCTAGGAGCATTGTGCACAGTTATGGTCATCACATTACAGGAAGGATGCGATCACACTAGAGAAGATACAGAGGAGTTTTACAGAGAATGTTGTCAGCAATGGAGAATTTAAGCCATGAAGAAAGATTGGACAGGCTGGGGCTGTTTCTTTTTGGGGGGGGGGGGTGGGAACAGAGGAGGCTGAGGGCCGATTTAATGCAGGTGTAAAAAATGTTGATAGGCCCTGATAGGGTGAACAGGAAGAACCTATTTCCCCTCGCAGACGGCTCAATTACCGGGGAGAACAGATTTAAAGTAATTTGTGGAAGCATTAGAAGAGAGCTGAGGGGTAGTTGTTTCATACAGCGGCTGGTGGGGGTCTGGAACTCAGCCTAAACTGGTGGTAGAGACAGAAACCCTCATCACATTGAAAAAACACTTGACTATCCACTTGAAGGAATAATGTCTCCACGTCTACCCTGTCCCATCGAACACTCTCAGAGAAGGTACAGCATAGGTTAAATGCAGAGTAAAACTCCGTTTAAACTATCCCTTGAGTATCGGATTAACCTGGGTCACTCACTGTGCCCGGCTCAGGATCAAGACTCACCTGCCTCAGTCACTGAGACGCTCCTCTATCACTTGCCTTAATGTAAGCGGATGTCGGTTTGGGAACAGGACAGGCACATGGGATGTGGACGAACACTCATGTGGAGGAAAAGCATCAGTAATCCCTCAGAGAAGCAGAACAGGCCAGAGAGAATCAACAAAAGGAAACTTGTGTTGAATGTGTCAGCCTTGCATTGTGGAATGCTTTAGTATTTGGTGAGAATGGTGACCCAGTGAAAATTTGCCTCAGTGCGATGGTCAATTCACTTGTCCAAGTAAGCAGTCAACAGACATCGCTATGGAATGCGCTATATGCTGCATTCCTACTCCGACGTCTTTTCTGTCCGGACCCCTCATGATTTTGAACACCTCTATCAAATCTAATCTCAAGTTTCTCTTCTGTATGGAGAACAACCCCAGCTTCTCCAATTTATCCACGTAACTGAAGTCCCTCATCCCTGGAACCTTGCTTGTGAATCTTTTTGTGACACTCTGGAATGTCCCACGTCCTTCCTAAAGTGGGGTGTCCACAATTAGACGCAATACTAGTTGAGGCTGAACAAGTGTTTTATAAAGCTTCATCATAACTTCCTTGCTTTTATACTCTAAGCCTCCATTTACAAAGCCTGGGATCCCATATGCCTTTCAAACACTTTCTCAACTAGCCCTGCAACCTTCAAATTGTACACAGTTATCCTCAGGTCTCTCTGTTCCTGTGCCCACTTCAGAATTGTATCCTTTATTTTCTATTGCCTCTCCTCAGCCTTCCGACCAAAATACATCACTTCACACTTCTCTGAACCAAATTTCATCTGCCACGTGACCATCCCCGGTGAGAAACTATTAAATGTTGGCGTTCAGAGCGATTTCGCTGCCTTTGTACACAAATCACACAAAGTTAGAATACTGGAGGAAAAAGGAAAACAAATGGTTTCTTGCTCTTTATTGCAAGGGACTGGAGTACAAGAGTAAGGAAGTCTTACTGCAATTGGTGAGACTATAACTAGAATACAGTGTACAGGTTTGATCTCCATACCTCGGAAAGGATATACTTACCTGACAGAAAGTAGATCAAAGATTCACCAGCTAATGGTGGAGTAGACTTGAGAGGTCTTACAGCTTACTCCTGCTGATATTACATCTGTTCTTAGGTTCTCATGACAGAGCGGAACAGAAAGACAGGGAGGTCTAGAAAGAGAGAGGACAACAGAGAGTAAACACACAGGAAATACGTATGGGAACACCACCGTTTCGCGTCAAGTCACACACCATCCTGACTTGGAATGAGATCACTGCTCCTTCACTGAAACAGGCAAAATCCTGGAACTCCCTTCCTAACATCACTGTGAGTGTACCGACCCCACATGGACTGCATTGGTTCAAGAAGAAAGCTCACTATCACCTACTGGAGGGTGATTAGGGCTAGAAACATAAAAACGTAGAAAATAGGAGCAGGAGTATGCCAGTCGGCCCTTCGAGCATGCTCGCCATTCATTATGATCATGGCTGGTCATCCAACTCAGTAACATATTCCCGCTTTCCCCCCATATCTTTTGATCCATTTAGACCCAAGAGCTATAGCTAACTCCTTTTTGAAAACATTAAATGTTTTGGCCTCAACTGCTTTCTGTGGTAGCGAAATCCACAGGCTCACCACTCTCTGGGTGAAGAAAATTCTCCTTGAAAGGTTTACCCCGTATCCTTAGACTATGACCCTTGGTTCTGGACTCCCCCACCATCCGGAACATCCTTCCTGCATCTATCCTGTCAAGTCCTGTTAGAATTTTATAGGGTTCTATGAGATCCTCCCTCACTCTTCTGAACTCCAGCGAATGTAATCCTAACCGACTCAATCTCTCCTCACACGTCAGTCCCGCCATCCCAGAATCAGTCTGGTAAACCTTCGCTGCACTCCCTCTACAGTAAGAACATTCTTCCTCAGATAAGGAGACTAAAACTACACGCAATATTCCATGTGTGGCCTCACCAAGGCCCTGCATAATTGCAGCAGGACATCCCTGCTCCTGTACTCGAAACCTCTCGCTATGAAGGCCAACATACCATTTGCCTTTTTTACCACCTGTTGCACCTGCATGCTTACCTTCAGCTACTGGTGTACGAGAACACCCAGGTCTCGCTGCATATTCCCCTCTCTCAATTTATAACCATTCAGAAAATAATCTGCCTTCCTGTTTTTGCTACCAAAGTGGATAACTTCACATTTATCCACATTATACTGCATATACCATTCATTTGCCCATTTACTCAACTTGTCCAAATCACCCTGAAGCCTCCCTCCGTCCTCATCATAACCCAGTTTTTTGTCATCTGCAAATTTGGAGATATTAAATTTAGTTTACCATCTAAATCATTAATATATATTGTGAATATCTGGGGTCCTAGCAGCGATCCCTGCGGTACCCACTGGTGACTGCCTGCCATTCGGAAAAAGATCCACTTATCCCGACTCTTTGTTTCCTGTCTGACAACCAATTTTCTATCCCTCGCAATATACTACCCCTAATCCCATGCGGTTTAATTTCACACGCTAATCTCTTATGAGGGACTTTGTCGAAAGCCTTCTAAAAGTCCAAATAAACCACATCCACTGGCTCCCCTTCATCAACTCCACCGGTTACATCCTCGAAGAATTCTAGTAGATTTGTCAAGTATGACTTCCCTTTCGTAAGTCGATGCTGACTCTGCCCTATTCTACCACTGTTCTCTAAGTGCCCTGCTATAAATCTTTGATAATGGACTCTAGAATTTTCCCCACTACCAACGTCAGGCTGACTGGTCTATAATTCACTGATTTCTTTCTACCTCACTTTTTAAATAGTGGGGTTACATTAGCTACCCACCAATCTGTAGGAACTTTTCCAGAGTCTATCGAATCTTGGAAGATGAAAACCAATGCATCCACTATTTCTAGGGGCACCTCCTTAAGTGCTCTCGGATGCAGACCATAAGGCCCTGGGGATTTATCGGCCTTCAATCCCATCAGTATTTGTTCATTTGGGTGTAATTAAATGTGAGACTGTTCATGGAGGTGTAATTGGATGGGAGAAAGTTCATGGGGGTGTAATTAGTTGGGAGTCGGTTCATGGCCGTGTTCTTAGATGGGGGAATATTCATTGGGGGTTTAATTAGATGGGAGACTGTTCATGTGTGTTCAATCAGATGGGAGACTGTTCTAGGGCTGTAATTAGATGGGGGACTGTTCATTGAGGTGTAATTAGATGGGTGACTGTTCATGGGGGTCAATTAGATGGGAGACTGTTCATGGGGCTGTAAATAGATGGGAGGCTGCTCATGGGGGTGTAATTAGATGGGAAGCTCCTCCTGGGGGTGTCTTTAGATGGGAAGCTACTCATGGGGTGTAATTAGATTGGATGCTACTCATGGGGGTGTAATTAGATGGGAGACCATTCACGGGGTTGTAATTGGATGGATAACTGTACATGGGGCTGTAATTAGATGGGAGATTGTTCATGGGTATTTATTTAGATGGAAGACTGTTCATGGGGGTGTCATGAGATGGGAGACTGTTCATTGGGATCAATTAGATGGGAGAGTGTTCATGGGGCTGTAATTAGATGGGAGACTGTTCATGGGGCTGTAATTAGATGGGAGGCTGCTCATGAGGGTGTAATTAGATGGGACGTTCCTCATGGGCGTTTCTTTAGATGGGAAGCTACTCATGGCGGTGTAATTAGATGGAAAGCTACTCATGGGGGTGCAATTAGATGGGAATTGTTTCTTGGGTGTGTAATTAGATGGGAGACCATTCATGGGGTTGTAATTGGATGGGTAAGTGTTCATGGGGCTGTAATTAGATGGGAGATGGTTCATGGGTGTTTATTTAGATGGGAGACTGTTAATGGGGATGTAATTAGATGGGAGACTGTTCATGGGTGTGTAATTAGATTTAGATTTTAGATTTAGAGATACAGTACTGAAACAGGCCCTTCGGCCCTCTGAGTCTGTGCCGTACATTAACCACCCATTTATACTACTCCTACACTAATTCATATTCCTCCCACATCCTCACCTGTTCCTTTCCTCCCCTATCACCTACCTATACTTGGGGCAATTTATAATGGCCAATTTACCTATCAAACTGCAAGTCCTTTGGCTGTGGGAGGAAACCGGAGCACCCGGAGGAAACCCACGCAGACACAGGGACAACTTGCAAACTCCACACAGGCAGTACCCAGAATTGAACCCGGGTCGCTGGAGCTGTGAGTGCTAACCACTACCCCACTGACTGTTCATGGCGGGGGTTAATCTGATGGATGACAGTGCATGCTGGTTTAATTAGATGGGAGAATGTTCATAGGGGTGTTATTAGATGGCAGACTGTTCATGAGGGTGTAATAAGAAGCGAAACTGTTACTGCGGGTGTAGTTACATTGGAGACTCATTTTGGGGGTGCAATTAGATGGGAGACTGTTCGTGGGGATTTATTTGGATGGGGGACTTTTCTGCGGGGTGAAATTAGATGGGAGACTTTTTATTGGGGGCGATTTAAATGGGAGATTGTTCATGGGGATATAATTAGTGGCAGAGGCTTTATGGGGGTGTATTGAGATAGGAGTCGTATCTTGGGTGTGTCATTAGATGGGAGACTGTTCATGGGGCTGTAATTAGATGGGAGACTGTTCACGGGTGTGTAATTAGATGGGAGATTATTCATGGGGTTGTAATTTGACGGGTGACTGTTCATGTGGGTGTAACTAGATGGGAGACAGTTCATGTGGGTGCAATTAGATGGGAGATTGTCCGTGGGGGCTTAATTAATTGGGAGACTGTTCATGGGGCTATATTTAGTTGTGAGAACGTTCATGGGGTCTCAGTTAGATGACGGACTGTTTATGGGGGTGTAATTATATGGAAGACTCTTCATGTGGGTGTAATTAGATGGGAGACTGTCCATGGGGGCTTAAGCAGATGGGAGAATGTTCATGTGGCAGTAATTAGGAGACATACTGTTCATGGGGGTGTAATTTGATGGGAGACTGCTCATGGGGTGGAATTAGATGAGAGAGTGTCCATGGGGATTATATTATATTGGAGACTGTTCAAGGGGGTGTAATTAGATGGGGGACTGTTCATGGGGCTGTAATTAGATGGGAGACTGTTCACGGGTGTGTAATTAGATGGGAGATTATTCATGGGGTTGTAATTTGACGGGCGACTGTTCATGTGGGTGTAATTAGATGGGAGACTGTTCATGTGGGTGTAATTAGATGGGAGATTGTCCGTGGGGGCTTAATTAATTGGGAGACTGTTCATGGGGCTATATTTAGTTGTAAGAACGTTCATGGGGTCTCAGTTAGATGACGGACTGTTTATGGGGGTGTAATTATATGGAAGACTCTTCATGTGGGTGTAATTAGATGGGAAACTGTCCATGGGGGCTTAAGCAGATGGGAGAATGTTCATGTGGCAGTAATTAGGAGACAGACTGTTCATGGGGGTGTAATTTGATGGGAGACTGCTCATGGGGTGGAATTAGATGAGAGAGTGTCCATGGGGATTATATTATATTGGAGACTGTTCAAGGGGGTGTAATTAGATGGGGGACTGTTCATGGGGCTGTAATTAGATGAGAGATTGCCCATGGGGATTATATTATTTAGGAGACTGTTCATGGGGGTGTAATTAGATGGGAGACTGCTCATGGGGGTGTAATTAGATGGGAGACTGTTCATGGGGTGGAATCAGATGAGAGATTGTCCGTGGGGATTATATGATTTAGGAGACTGTTCATGGGGGTGTAATTAGATGGGAGACTGTTCATGGGGGTGTAATTTGATGGGAGACTGTTCACGGGTGTGTCATTAGATGGGAGACTATTCATGGGGTGTAATCTGATGGGAGACTGTTCATGGGGGTTTAATTGATGGGAGTCTGTTCATGTGAGTGTAATTAGATGGGAGTCTGTTCATGGGGGTGTTCTTAGATGGGGGCATATTCATTGGGGGTTTAATTAGATGGGATAATGTTCATGGCGGTATAATTAGATGGGAGACTGTTCATGGGGGTGCAATCAGATGGTAGACTGCTCATGGGGGCGTAATTAGATGGGGGACTGTTCATGGAGGTGTAATTAGATGGGAGACTGTTCATGGGGTTGCAATTAAATGGGAGACTGTTCATGTGGCTGCAATTAGATGGGAAGCTACTCATGGGAGTGTATTTAGATGGGCGACTGTTCATGGGTGTGTAATAAGATGCGAGACTGTTACTGCGGGTTGTAATTCGATTGTGGACTGTTCATGGGGTTGTAATTAGATAGGAGACCATTCACGGGTTTGTAATTGGATGGGTATCTGTTCATGGGTGTGTAATCAGATGGGAGACTGTTCATGAGGGTGTAATTAGATGTGGCAATATTCATGGGGGAATGATTAGATGAAAGACTGTTGATGTGTCTTTAATTAGCTGGGAGGTTGATCATTGCCAGTACTTAGGTGGGAGACTGTTCATGGGGGTGTAATTAGATGGGAGACTCTTCATGGCGGTGTAATTAGATGGGAGAATGTTCATGGGTGTGTAATAAGATGCGAGACAGTTACTGCGGGGTGTAATTCGATGGTGGACTGTTCATGGGGCTGTAATTAGATGGGTGATTGTTCATGGGTGTGTAATCAGATGGGACACTCTTCATGGGGGTGTAATTAGTTCCAACAATGTTCATGGCGGTATGATTAGATTGAAGACTGTTGATGTGTCTTTAATTAGCTGGGAGATTGGTCATTGCCAGTACTTAGGTGGAGACTGTTCATGGGGGTGTAATTAGATGGGAGACTGTTCATGGCGGTGTAATTAGATGGGAGAATGTTCATGCGGCAGTAATTAGATGGCAGACTGTTAATGGGGGTGTAATGAGATGGGAGATTGTTCATGGGGTGGAAAATGGATGCGAGATTGTCCATGGGGATTATATTATTTAGTAGTCTTTTCATGGGGGTGTTTTTAGATGGGGGAATATTCATTGGGGGTTTAGTTAGGTGGTAGAATGTTCACGGCGGTGTAATTAGATGGGAGAGTGTTCATGTGCGTGCAATTCGATGGGAGACTGTTCATGGGGGCGTAATTAGATGGGAGACTGTTCATGGAGGTGGAATTTGATGGGAGACTGTTCATGGGGGTGTAATTAGATGGGAGACTGTTCATGGGGCTGTTATAACATGGGAGGCTACTCCTGGGGGTGTAATTAGATGGGAAGCTACTCATGAGGGTGTAATATGATGCGCGACTGTTCATGGGCGTGTAATATGATGCGCGACTGGAACTGCGAGTGTAATTAGATGGGGGACTGCTCATGGGGGTGCAATTAGATGGGAGTTGTTTCTTGGGTGTGTAATTAGATGGGATACTGCTCATGGGGGTGTAACTAGAAGGGAGATTGTTCATGGGTATTTATTCAGATGGGAGACTGTTAAAGGGTGTTTAATTAGATGGGAGACTATTCATGGGGGTGTAATTAGATGAGACAATGTTCATGGGGGTGTAATTAGATGAAAGACTGTTGATGTGACTGTAATTAGCTGGGAGACTGTTCATGGCCAGTACTTAGGTGGGAGACTGTTCATGGAGCGGATTTAGATGGGAGACATTTCATGGGGGGGGGGGGGGGGAATTGGATGGGAGATTGTCCATGGAGTTTATCTTATTTAGGAGAGTGTTCATGGGGGTATAATTAGATGGGAACCTGTTCACGGTTGTGCAATTAGATGGGAACTATTCATGTGGCTGTAATTTGATGGCACTGTTCATGCGGGTTGAATTATATGGGAGACTGTACACGGGGGTGTAATCAGATGGGAGACAGTTCATGGGGGATTAATTGGATTGGAGTCTGTTTATGTGGGGGTATTTAGATGGGAGACCGTTTATGAGGGATGTAATTAGATGGGAAAATGTTCATGGGGGTGTAATTAGTTAGGAGACTGTTCGTGGTGGTGTAGTTTTATGGGAGACTGTTCATGGGGGAGTAAATAGACGGGAGACTGTTCACGGGTGTGTAATTAGATGGGAGACTATTCATTGGGGGGATAATCTAATGGATGAATGTCCATGCGGGTTTAATTACATGGGAGACTGTATAGGGTGGAGTAATTAGATGGGAGACTGTTCACGGGTGTGTAATTAGATGGGAGACTATTAGTGGGGGTGTAATCTGATGGATGACAGTTCCTGCAGATTTCATTAGATGGGAGACTGTTTATGGGGGTTTAACTAGATGGGAGAATGTTCATAGGGGTGTCATTAGATGGGAGACAGTTCGTGGGGATTTATTTAGATGGGGAAATGTTCATGTGGTTGTAATTAGATGGTTGACTGTTCATGAGGGTGTAATAAGATGCGAGACTGGTACTGCGGGTGTAATTAGATGGGACTCTTCTTGGGGGTGTAATTAGATGGGAGACTGTTCGTGCGGATTTATTTAGATGGGAGACTTTTCTTGGGGGTGAAATTAGATGGGAGACTGTTTATGGGGGTCTATTTAAATGGAACATTGTTCATGGGGATTTAATCAATGGGAGAGGCTTTATGGGGGTATATTTAGATGGGAGTCATATCTTGGGTGTGTCATTAGATGCGAGACTGTTCATGGGGGTGTTATTATATGGCAGACCATTCATGGGGGTGTAATTAGAATTAGAATTAGAATTAGAACATTACAGCGCAGTACAGGCCCTTCGGCCCTCGATGATGCGCCGACCTGTGAAACCATCTGACCTACACTATTCCATTTTCATCCATATGTCTATCCAATGACCACTTAAATGCCCTTAAAGTTGGCGAATCTACTACTGCTGCAGGCAGGGCGTTCCACGTCGTTACTACACTCTGAGTAAAGAAACTACCTCTCACATCTGTCCTATATCTATCACCCCTCAACTTGAAGCTATGTCCCCTCGTGTTTGCCATCACCATCCGAGGAAAAAGACTCTCAGTATCCACCCTATCTAACCCTCTGATTATCTTATATGTCTCTATTAAGTCACCTCTCCTCCTCCTTCTCTCCAACGAAAACAACCTCAAATCCCTCAGCCTTTCCTCGTAAGACCTTCCCTCCATACTAGGCAACATCCTAGTAAATCTCCTCTGCACCCTTTCCGTAGCTTCCACATCCTTCCTATAATGCGGTGACCAGAACTGCACGCAATACTCCAGGTGCGGTCTCACCAGAGTTTTGTACAGCTGCAGCATGACCTCGTGGCACCGAAACTCGATCCCCCTACTAATAAAAGCGAACACACCATATGCCTTCTTAACAGCCCTATTAACCTGGGTAGCAACCTTCAGGGATTTATGCACCTGGGCACCAAGATCTCTCTGTTCATCTACACTACCAAGAATCTTCCCATTAGCCCAGTACTCTGCATTCCTGTTACTCCTTCCAAAGTGAATCACCTCACACTTTTCCGCATTAAACTCCATTTGCCATCTCTCAGCCCAGCTCTGCAGCCTATCTATGTTCCTCTGTACCCTACAACATCCTTCGGCACTATCCACAACTTCACCGACCATCGTGTCATCTGCAAATTTACTAACCCACCCTTCTACACCCTCTTCCAGGTCATTTATAAAAATGACAAATGTATTTAGATTGGAGACTTTTTATGGGGGGTGTGATTAGATGGGAGAATGTTCATGCGGGTGTAATTAGATGGGAGACTGCTCATGGGGGTGCAATTAGATGTGACAATGTTCACGGGGATGTAATTAGATGGAAGACTGTTGGTGTGGCCGTAATTATTTGGGAGACTATTCATGGGGCGCAATTAGATGGGTGATTGTCCATGGGGTTTATATTATTTAAGAGACTGTTCATGGGAGTGTAATTAGGTGGCAGACTGTTCATGGCGAAGTAATTTGATGGGAGAGTGTTCATGGGGGTATAATTAGATGGGAGACTGTTCACAGTTGTGCAATTAGATGGGAGACTATTCATGGGGCTGTAATTTGATGAGACTGTTCATGCAGGTTGAATTATATGGGAGACTGTACACGGAGGTGTAATTAGATGGGAGACAGTTCATGGGGGATTAATTGGATTAGTCTGTTTACGTGGGTGTATTTAGATGGGAGACGGTTTATGGGGGGTGTAATTAGATGGGGGAATGTTCATGGGGGTTTAATTAGTTGGGAGACTGTTCGTGGCGGTGTCGTTTTATGGGGGACTGTTCATGGGGGAGTAACTAGATGGGAGACTGTTCAAGGGTGTGTAATTAGATGGGAGATTATTCATGGGGGGAGTAATCTGATGGATGACTGTACATGCGGGTTTAATTATATGGGAGACTGTATATGGGGGAGTAATTAGACGGGAGACTGTTCACGGGTGTGTAATTAGATGGGAGATTATTCATGGGGGGAGTAATCTGATGGATGACTGTTCATGCGGGTTTAATTATATAGGAGACTGTATATGGGGGAGTAATTAGACGGGAGACTGTTCACGGGTGTGTAATTAGATGGGAGACTATTCGTGGGGGTGTGATCTGATGGATGACAGTTCCTGCGGGTCTAATTATATAGGAGACTGTTTTTGGCGCGTAATTCCCTGGGAGTCTTTTCATGGCGTGTTCTTAGATGGGGGAATATTCATCGGGGGTTTAATTAGATGGGAGAATGTTCACGGGGGTGTAATTTTATGGGAGACTGTTCATGGGGGATTAATTGGATTGGAGTCTGTTTATGTGGGTGTATTTAGATTGAAGACTTTTTATGGGGGGTGTGATTAGATGGGAGAATGTTAATGGGGGTGGAATTAGTTCGTGGCGTTGTAGTTTTATGTGAGACTATTCATGGGAGAGTAACTAACGGGAGACTGTTCACGGGTGTGCAATTAGATGGGAGAAATTCATGGTGGGGTGTAATCTGATTGATTACTGTTCCTGCAGGGTAATTAGATGGGAGACTGTTTATGGGGGTGTAATTAGATGGGAGAACGTTCATAGGGTGTCATTAGATGGGAGACAGTTCGTGGGGATTTATTTAAATGGGAAAATATTCATGGTGTTGTAATTCGATGGTAGACTGTTCATGAGGGTGTAATAAGATGCGAGACTGGTACTGCGGGTGTAATTAGATGGGACTCTTCTTGGGGATGTAATTAGATGGGAGACTGTTCGTGTGGATTTATTTAGATGGTAGATTTTTCTTGGGGGTGAAATTAGATGGGAGACTGTTTATGGGGGCCTTTTTAAATGGGACATTGTTCATGGGGATTTAATTAATGAGAGAGGCTTTATGGGGGTGTATTTAGATGGGAGTCGTATCTTGGGTGTATCATTAGATGGGAGACTGTTCATGGGGGTGTTATTATATGGCAGACCATTCATGGGGGTGTAATTAGATGGGAGAATGTTCATGCGCGTGTACGTAGATGGGAGACTGTTCATGGGGGTGTACTTAGATGTGACAATGTTCACGGGGATGTAATTAGATGGGAGACTGTTGGTGTGGCTGTAATTATATGGGAGACTATTCATGGGGCCGAAGTAGATGGGAGTTTGTCCATGGGGTTTGTATTATTTAAGAGACTGTTCATGGGAGAGTAATTAGATGGGAGACTGTTCATGGCGAAGTAATTTGATGGGAGAGTGTTCATGGAGGTATAATTATATGGGAGACTGTTCACGGTTGTGTAATTAGATGGGAACTATTCATGGGGCTGCAATTTGATGGGACTGTTCATGCGGGTTGAATTATATGGGAGACTGTACACCGGGGTGTAAATAGATGGGAGACATTTCATGGGGGATTAATTGGATTGGAGTCTGTTTATGTGGGTGTATTTAGATGCTAGGCTGTTTATGGGTGTGTAATTAGATGGGAGAATGTTCACGGGGGTGCAATTAGTTGGGAGACTGTTCGTGGCGGTGTAGTTTTATGGGGGACTGCTCATGGGGGAGTAACTAGACGGGAGACTGTTCACGGGTGTGTAATTAGATGCTAGATGATTCATGGGGGGGTGGGGTAATCGGATGGATGACTGTTCATGCGTGTTTAATTATATGGGAGACTGTATATGGGGGAGTAATTAGACGGGAGACTGGTCACGGGTGTGGAATTAGATGGGAGACTATTCGTGGGGGTGTGGTCTGATGTATGACAGTTCCTACGGGTTTAATTAGATGGGAGATTGTTCATGGGGGCGAAATTAGTGGGAATCTTTTCATGGGGGTGTTCTTAGATGGGAGAATATTCATTGGGGGTTTAATTAGATGGGATAATGTTTGCGGCGGTGTAATCAGATGGGAGACTGTTCATGTGGGTGCAATTAGATGGGAGACTGTTCATGGGGGTGCAATCAGATGGGAGACTGTTCATGGGGGTGCAATCAGATGGGAGACTGTTCATGGGGGTGTAACATAGATGGGAGACTGTTCATGGGGCTGTAATAAGATGGGAGCCTACTCATGGGGGTGTAATTAGATGGGACGCTACACATGGGCGTATAATAAGATGCGAGACTGTAACTGCGGGTTTAATTAAATGAGGGACTGTTCATGGGGGTGTAATTAGATGGGAGTTGTCTCTTGGGTGTGTAATTAGATGTGAGACCATTCACGGGATTGTAATTGGATGGGATACTGCTCATGGGGCTGTAACTAGAAGGGAGATTGTTCATGGGTGTTTATTGAGATGGGAGACTGTTAATGGGTATTTAATTCGATGCGCGACTATTCATGGGGGTGTAATTAGATGAGACAATGTTCATGGGGGTGTAATTAGATGAAAGACTGTTGATGTGGCTGTAATTAGCTGGGAGAATGTTTTTGGCCAGTACTTAGGTGGGAGATTGTTCATGGGGCGGATTTAGATGGGAGACATTTCATGGGGTGGAATTAGATGGGAGACTATTCATGGGGGGGGGAGGGTAATCTGATAGATGACTGTTCATGCGGGTTTAATTATATGGGAGACTGTATATCGGGGAGTAATTAGACGGGAGACTGTTCGTGGGGATTTACTTTAGATGGGAGACTTTTCTTGGGGGTGAAATTAGATGGGAGACTGTTTATGGGGGCCTATTGAAATGGGACATTGTTCATGGGGATTTAATTAGTGGGAGAGGCTTTATGGGGGTGTATTTAGATGGGAGTCGTATCTGGGGTTTGTCATTATATGGCAGACCATTCATGGGGGTGTAATTAGATGGGAGACTGTTCATGGGGGGTGTAATTAGATGTGACAATTTCACGGGGATGTAATTAGGTGGAAGACTGTTGGTGTGGCTGTAATTATATGGGAGACTTTTCAAGGGGCGGAATTAGAAGGGAGATTGTCCATGGGGTTTATATTATTTAAGAGACTGTTCATGGGAGTGTAATTAGATGGGAGACTGCTCATGGCGAAGTAATTTGATGGGAGAGTGTTCATGGGGGTTTTATTAGATGGGAGACTGTTCACGGTTGTGTACTTAGATGGGAGACTATTCATGGGGCTGTAATTTGATGGGACTGTATATACTGGTTGAACAGCTTATGGCGGATTAATTGGATTGGAGTCTGTTTATGTGGGTGTATTTAGATGGGATACTGTTTATGGGGGGTGTAATCAGATGGGAGAATGTTCATGGGGGTGTAATTGGTTGGGGGACTTTTCATGGGGGTGTAATTAGTTGGGAGAGTGTTCATGGATTTGTAATTAAATGGGGGAACTGTTCATGCGGGTGTAATTAGATGAGGGATTGTTCATGGGTGTGTAATTAGATGGAGGCCTGTTCATGTGGGTGTAATATGATGGGGGGCTGTTCATGGGGTTGTAATTATATGGGGGACTGTTCATGGTGGTGTAATTAGTTGGGGGTCATTCGCGTTGTAATGAGTTACGAGACTGTTCATGGGTGTATAGTTAGATGGAAGGCTATTCATGTGGTTGTAAAATTTTGGAGACTGTTCCTGGGGATGTAATTAGTTGGGCGACTGTTCGTGGATGTGTAATTAGATGGGGGACTGTTCTGGGAATGTAATTAGATGGGGGACTATTCATGGGGTTGTACTTAGATGGGAGACTGTTTGTAGGCGTTTTACTTTGATGGAAGACTGTTCATGGGGATGAAATTAGATGAGAGACTGTTCATATGGGTGTAATTAGATGGGAGACTGTTCATGTGTGTATCATTAGATTGGGGTCTGTTTACGGAATGTAATTAAATGGGGATCTGCAAGATGAGTGATAATTGGATCGTGGTGCCTGTTCACAGGAGTAAATATTTGGGTGGGCACTGTTCATGGGGAGATGCGTCTTGTAAGGGGAAATCTGCAAGGGGGTTAATTTGTTTGGGTCTGTTCATGGTAGGTAATGGTAGTGGGAGTTTGTTGAAAATCCGTTAAGACAATCGCGTCTGTTCAAAGGAGCTGTTCTTAGATTGTGGGGGTGTTGAGAGGGGGTTTTGCGGCGGGGGAAATTTGCAAGAGGAAAAATTGCAGTGGAAACTTGAGAGGGTTGTGGAGATGTGCGGGGGAGCGAATTGTGTTGCGGGAATTTTCAAAGGAGGAATGGTAGGGTGTGGGATGGGACTGCCGGTGATGTTATTTGTTGGGGATGTGGGCATAACGGGGTGGGGAAATTTACCGGGCAGGAAATTGAGGAGGAGACGGAGGAAAGAAATCCAGATAGAGTGAAAAGAGATAAAGAGAAAAAGAGGCAAAGAAAGAAAGAGGAAGGAAAATCCAATGAGTGAGAGAGAAAACCAGCAACAGCGTTGTTATTTGTAAGTGACTGTTTGAACTTTATTTGATGTTGTTGATTTCTTTTTAGCATTACATTTAATCACGACAAATAATTTTCTGAACAGGTACTAGCTTAATGTTACAAGTCTTAACATAGTTGAAAAACAGCCATTTAACACAAATTATATTAAATTAATTTTAATTAAGCATCTCAAGTACAGATAAATTAAAGTCCCCAAACCTTTGGAAACCTTCGAACACTCAGAGCAGTTAATATCCCTTCTCACTATCTCCATCTGCTGCTGACCCTCTCTCACTGCAGTTACTCTCCCTTCTCAACATTAACATCTGCTGGTGTCCCTGTCTCACTGCAGTTACTGCCCCCTCTCATCATCGCCATCTGCTGGTGTCCCTGTCTCATTGCAGTTACTGTCCCGCTCTCACCATCTCCATCTGCTGGTCTCCCTGTCTCACTGCAGTTACTGCCCAACGCTCACCTTCTCCATCTGCTGGTGTTCCTATCTCATTGTATTTACTGCCCCTCTCAACCTTTCCATCTGCTGCTGTCCCTGTCTCACTGCAGTTATTGTCCCCTCTCACCATCTCCATCCACTGTTGTCCCTAATGCACTGCAGTTATTGTGCAATATCATCCTCTCCATCTGCTGGGGTCCCAGTCTCACTGCAGTTGAAATCCCTGAAAGTTGCTACCCAAGTTAATTGGGCTGTTAAGAAGGCATATGGTGTGTTAGCTTTTATTAGTAGGGGGATCGAGTTTCGGAGCCACGAGGTCATGCTGCAGCTGTACAAAACTCTGGTGAGACCGCACCTGGAGTATCGTGTGAAGTTCTGGTCACTGCATTATAGGAAGGATGTGGAAGCTTTGGAAAGGGTGCAGAGGAGATTTACTAGGATGTTGCCTGGTATGGAGGGGAGGTCTTACGAGGAAAGGCTGAGGGATTGAGGTTGTTTTCGTTGGAGAAAAGGAGGAGGAGAGGTGACTTAATAGAGATATATAAGATAATCAGAGGGTTAGATAGGGTGGATAGTGAGAGTCTTTTTCCTCGGATGGTGATGGCAAACACGAGGGGACATAGCTTTAAGTTGAGGGGTGATAGATATAGGACAGATGTTAGAGGTAGTTTCTTTACTCAGAGAGTAGTAGGGGCGTGGAACGCCCTGCCTGCAACGGTAGTAGACTCGACAACTTTAAGGGCATTTAAGTGGTCATTGGATAGATATATGGATGAAAATGGAATAGTGTAGGTCAGATGGTTTCACAGGTCGGCGCAACATCGAGGGCTGAAGGGCCTGTACTGCGCTGTAATGTTCTAAGTTCTAAATTCTAAAGTTACTGCCCCTTCTCACCATCTCCAGCTTCTGGTGTTCCAGTCTCATGGCTATTACTGCCACCGCCCACAATCTCATCTGCTGGTGTCTATGTCTCTCTGCACCTCGTGTCCTCTCACACCATTTCCATCTGCTAGTGCCCCGTCCCACTGCCGTTCTTCCCATCACTCTCCGTCTCCATCTGCTGGTGTCCCTGTCTCACTACATTGCTGTCCCCTCTCACCATCTCCATCTTCTAGTGCTTCTGTCTCACTGCAGTTGCTGCCCCTCTCACCATTTTCATCAGCTCCTGTCCCTGAATTACCGCTGTTACTGCCCCCTCTCACATCTCCATCTGCTGCTGTCCCTGTGTCACGGCTATTACTGCCAACACGCACCATCTCCATCTGTTGTTTTCGCTGCCTCACTGCAATTACTGCCTGCTCAACAACTCCATCTGCTGATGTCATTCTCTTACTGCGCTTACAGCCCGTCTCAGCATCTCCAATGCTGGTGTCCATTGTCCCTGCATTTACTGCCCGCCTCATTTTCTGCATCTGCTGGTGTCCCGGTCCCACTGCAGTTGCAGACGACTGTCACCATCTCCATCTGCAGGTGTCCCTGTTTGACTGCAGCTCCTGCCCTCGTTCACCATCTCCATCCGCTGAAGCCCCTCTCTCACTCCAGTTACTGCCACTCTCACCACATCCATCTGCTGGTGTCCCTTTTTCACTACAGTTAGTGTCCCCTCTCACCCGTTCCATCTGCTGGTGCACCTGAATCACCGCTGCTACTGACCCCTCTCACATCTCCAGCTGCTGGTGTCCATGACTGACTGCACGTACTGCCCTCTCTCACCATCTCCATCTGCTGGTGTCCCACCCTCACTGCAGTTACTCCCATCTCTCTCCACATCCATCTGCTTGTGTCCCTATCTCACTGCAGTTGATGTCTCCTCTTACTATCTATATGTTCTGGTGTCTCTGTCTCATTGCAGTTACGACTCTCTCTCACCATTTTCATCTGCTCCAGTCCCTGAAACACGACTGTTGCTGACCGCTCCCACATCTCCATCTGCTGGTGTCCATGTCTCACTGCACTTATTGCCCCGTCTCATCGTCTCCATCTGCTGGTGTCCCTGTCTCAAGGCTATAACTGCTGCCGCATACCATCTTCATCTGTTGTTGTCACTGTCTCACTGCAGTTACTGTCCCCTCTCAACATTGCGATGTGCTGATGCCCCGTTTCACGGCGGTTACTCCCATCTCTCTCCATCACCATCTGCTTGTGTCCCTGTGTCACTACAGGTGATGTCCCCTCTTACTATCTCCATCTTCTGGTGTCTCTAGTTCACTGCAGTTAGTGTCTTCTCTCAACATTACGATGTGTTGGTGCCCCGTCCCACTGCGTTTGCTCACATCTCTCCATCTCCATCTGCTTGTGCCCCTGTCTCAATACAGTTAATGTCCCCTCTCACCCTTTCCGTCTGCTTGTGTCCCTGTCTCACTGCAGTTACTGGCCACTCTCACCATCTCCAGCTGCTGGTGACCCTGTCTCACGGCAGTTACTCCTATCTCACTCCATGTGCATCTGCTAGTGTCCCTGTCTCACAACAGATGATGTCCCCTCTCACCATCTCCAGCTGCTGGTAACCCAGTCTCACTGCAGTTACTCCTATCTCACTCCATGTCCATCCGCTAGTGTCCCTGTCTCACAACAGTTGATGTCGCCTCTCACCATTACCATTTCTGGTGTATCTGTCTCACAGTAGTTACTGCCCCTTCTCACCATTTTCATCTGCTCGTTTCCCTGAATCACCGCTGTTACAGACCCCTCTCACATCTCCATCTGCTGATGTCCATGTCTCACGGCGAAAACTGCTGCCGCCCACCATCTCCATCTGCTGTTGTCTCTGTTTCATTGCAGTGACTGCGCCCTCAACAACTACATCTGATTTTGTCACTCTCTTACTGCAGTTACTGCCCCTCTCAGCATCTCCAATGCTGTTTTCCCCGGTCCCTGCATTTACTGCCCCCCTCACCTTCTCCATGGGCTGGTGTCCCGGTCTCAGTGCAGTTACAGCCCACTCTCACGATCTCCATCTACAGGTGTCCCTGTTTGACTGCAGTTCCTGTCCCGCTCACCATCTCCATCTGCTGGTGTCAAGAATCACTGCAGTTACTGGCCACTCTCAACATCTCCATCTGCTGGTGCCCCTCTCTCACTGCAGTTACTGCCCTATCTCACCATCACCACCTACTGGTGTCATGATTCTCTGCAGTTACTGTCCACAATCACCGTCTCCATCTGCCAATACCCCTATCTGACTGCAGTTGCTTCTCTCTCTCACCATCTGCATCGGCTGATGTCCCAGTCTCACTGCATTGCCGGCCCCTCTCACATCTGGTGGTGTCCATGTGTCACTGCAGTTACTGATCCCCTCTCAACATCTACATATTCTGGTGGTCGTGTTTCACAACATTTGCTGCCCCGTCTCAGTATCTCCATTCACCGGTGTTCCTGTCTGACTGCTGTTCCTTTCCTCTCTCCATCTGCATCTGTTGGTGTCTCTGTCTCACTGCAATTACTGTCCACTCTCACCATCTCCATCTTCCGGTCCCTTTCTCACTGACGTTGATGCACCTCTCACGTTCTCCATCTGGTCGTGTGCCCATCTCACTGCAGTTACTGTGCCCCATTCAACATCTCCATCTGCTGGTGTCACAGTCTCACTGCAGTTACTGTGGCCCATTCACCATTTCCATCTGCTAGTGTTCCTGCCTCATTGCAGTAACTCACCCTCTCACCATCTCCACCTGGTGCTGTCCCGGTATCAATGCAGTTACTGGCCCCTCTCTTCCATCTCCATCTGCTCGTGTCCCTGTCTCACTGCTCTTACAGTGCCCCTCTCACCATCACCATCTCCGGTATCCCTGCCTCACTGCAGTTATTGGAGCCTCTCCACATCAACATCAGCTGCTGTCCCTTTTCTCACAGCAGTTACTGTCCCTTCACACCATCTCCATCTTCTGGTCTCCCTGTCTCACAGCAGTTACTGCCTCAAGCTCACCATCTCCATCTGCTGGTATCCCTGTCTCACTGCATTTACTGACTCTCGCCCTTCCTAACTGCATCCGTTGGTGCCCCGTCTCACAGTAATTAATGTCCCGCTC
Organism: Heterodontus francisci; assembly: GCF_036365525.1. NCBI lineage: Eukaryota > Metazoa > Chordata > Chondrichthyes > Heterodontiformes > Heterodontidae > Heterodontus > Heterodontus francisci. The sequence goes on along the minus strand of NW_027141490.1, from coordinate 138,670 downwards.
ACCATCTCCATCTGCTGGTGCCCTTGCCTCACTGCAGTTACTGTGTGCCTTTCACCACCTCCATCTGCTGGTGTCCCAGCCTCATTGCAGTTACTGTCTCCTCTGACCATCTCCATCTGCTGGTGTCCCTCTCTCACTGCAGTTACTGCCCTCTCTCACCATCTTCATCTGCTCATGTGCCTGTCTCACTGCTGTTATTGTCCCCACTCATCATCTCCATCTGCTGGTGTCCCTGACGCACTGCCGTTATTGTCCCCTCTCATCATCTCCATCTGCTGGAGTTCCTTTCTCACTGAATTTACTGGCCCCCTCACTCTCTGCATCTGCAGTCCCAGTCTCACTGCAGTTACCGACCCTTCTCACCATCTCCAGCCTCTGCTGTCCCTGTTTCACAGCTATTAGTACCACTGCCCACCATCTCCATCTGCACATGTCCCTGTCTCACTACAGTAACTGCCGCCTCTCACCATCTCCTACTGCAGATGACCCTGTCTCACAGCAGTTTCTGTCCCGTCTTACCATTTCGATGTGCTGGTGCCCCGTCCCACTGCAGTAACTCCCATCTCGCTCCATCTCCATCTGCTGGCGTCCCTGTCTCACTTCATTGCTGTCCCCTCTCACCATCTCCATCTTCTACTGCTTCTGTCTCACTGCAGTTACTGCTCTCTCTCACCATCTGCATCGGCTGATGTCCCAGTCTCACTGCATTTACGGCCCCCCTCACATCTGGTGGTGTCCATGTCTCACTACATTTGCTGTCTGCTCTCGCCATCTCCATCTTCTGGTGTCTCTGTCACACTGCAGTTGCAGCCCCCTCACCTATTTTCATCTGCTCCTGTCGCTGAATCACGACTGTTGCTGACCCCTCTTACATCTCCATCTGCTGGTGTCCCTGTCTCACGGCTATTACTGCCATTGACCACCATCTCCGTCTGTTGTTGGCGTTGTTTCACTGCAGTTACTGACCCCTCAACAACTACATCTGCTGTTGTCACTCCCTTACTGCACTTACTGCCCCTCTCAGCATCTCCAGTGCTGGTGACCCTGGTCCATGCATTTACTGCCCCCCTCACTTTCTGCATCTGCTGGTGTCCCGGTATCACTGCAGTTACAGCCTGTTCTCACCTTCTCCATCTGATGGTGTCCATGTTTTACTGCAGTTCCTGTCCCCTTTCACCATCTCCCGGTCTCACTACAGTTACTGCCCCGCTCACCATCTCCATCCGCTGGTGTCATGAATTCACAGAATCACAGAATAATACAGAGCAGAAGAGGCTCTTCGGCCCATTGAGTCTGCGCCGATGCATTGAAGACACATGACCTGTCGACCTAATCCCATTTGCCAGCACTTGGCCCATAGCCTTGAATGTTATGACGTGCCAAGTGCTCATCCAGGTACATTTTAAAGGATGTGAGGCTATCCACCTCTACCACCCTCCCAGGCAGGGCATTCCAGACTGTAACCACCCTCTGGGTAAAAAAGTTCTTCCTCAAATCCTCCTTAAACCTTCTGCCCTTCACCTTAAACTTGTGTCCCCTAGTAACTGACCTTTCAACTTAAGAGAACAGCTTCTCCCTATCCACCCTGTCCATGCCCCTCATAATCTTGTACACGTCGATCACGTCGCCCCTCAGTCTTCTCTGCTCCAGCGAAAACAACCCAAGCCTATCCAACCTCTCTTCATAGCTTAAATGTTCCATCCCAGGCACCATCCTGGTGAATCGCCTCAGCACCCCCTCCAGTGCAATCACATCCTTGCTATAATGTGACGACCAGAATTGCACACAGTACTCCAGCTGTGGCTATACAACTCCAACATGACCTCCCTGCTTTTGTAATTTATGCCTCGATTGATAAAGGCAAGTGTCCCATATGCCGTTTTCATCACCCTATTAACCTGCCCTTCTCTCTTCTGGGAGCTATGGGCAAGTTACCTTTGTTCCTCGGAACTTTCCAGTGTCAGGCCATTGATTGAATACTTCCGTGTCACATTACGCCTTCCAAATTGTATCACATCACACTTTTCAGGGTTTAATTACATCTGCCACTTTTCTGCCCATTTCACCATCCCTTCTCTATCTTTCTGTAACCCAAGACACTCAACCTCACTGTTAACTACCCTGCCAATCTTTGTGTCATCCGCGAACTTACTGATCCTACCCCTCACATAGCCATCTATGTCATTTATATAAATGACGAACAATAGGGGATCCAGCACAGATCCCTGTGGTACGTCACTCGACCCTGGCTTCCAGTCACTAAAACAGCCGTCTGTCATCAGTCTCTGTCTCCCACAGCGAAGATAATTTTAAATCCACCTTATCAAGTTACCCTGTATCCCATGTGCATGTTCTTTCTTGATATGCTTCCCATGTGGGACCTTGTCAAAGGCTGTGCTGAAATCCATGTAAACTACATCAACTGCACTCCCCTCATTTACACACCTGGTCACATACTCAAAACATTCAATCAAATTTGTTAGGCATGACCCCCCTCTGACAAAGCCATGCTGACTATTCCTAATCAAATTTTCCCTCTCCAAGTGGAGATAGAGTCCCTCCTTCAGAATTTTCTCCAATAGTTTCCCTACCACTGACGTGGGATTCACTGGTCTATAATTCCCTGGCTTATTTCTACAACTTTTCTTAAATAGTGGGACCACATTAACTGTTCTCCAGTCCTCTGGCACCTCCCCGGTGGCCAGAGAGGAATTACAAATTTGGTTCAGAGCCCCTGCAATCTCCGCCAGCACCTCCCACAGCATCCTGGGACACAATACGTCCGGACCTGGAGATTTGTCCACTTTTAAGCCTGCCAAAACTTCGAATACCCTGTCATTCCCAATGACAATTTGCTCAAGAACCACACAGTCTCTCTCTGTGAGTTCCATATCTACTTCCTCATTCTCTTGTGTGAAGACAGATGTGAAGTATTCATTCAACACCCTACCAATGTCCTCTGGATCCACCCACAGATTTCCCCCTTGTTCCCTAATGGGTCCTACTCTTTCCCTGGTTATCCTCTCCCCATTGATATACTTATAGAATATCTTGGGATTTTCCCTACTTTTACCAGCCAGTGTGTTCTCACGTCCCCTCTTTGCTCCCCTAATTGCTTTCTTAAGCTCCATCCTTCACTTTCTGTATTCCACTGATTTGCTCTCTTTGCATTTGCTAAAAGCCTATCTTTTCCTACTCATCGTATCCTGAATGTTTCTGGTCATCCATGGTTCTCTGGGCTTGTTGCTACTACCTATTTCCTTGGACAAAACATGTTGGGCCTGTACCTTCCCCATTTCCTTTTTGAATGCTCCCCACTGCTCTTCTGTAGATTTCCCGACAAGTAAATCTTTCCAGTCTACCTTGGCCAGATCCAGCCTTATTTTATTAAAATTCGCTCTCCCCCATTCCAAAACCTTTTTTTGCAACTTGTCTATTTCCTTCTCCATAACAAGCTTAAATTGTACCATGTTGTGGTCGCTATCAACAAAATTATCCCCCATCAGCACATCAACCACCTGTCCGGCTTCATTCCCCAGAATTAGGTCCAGCACTGCACCCTCCCTTGTTGGATCCTCAACATATTGAGCTGAACAGTTCTCCTGTATACATTTTAAGAACTCCACTCCATCTAAGCCCTTAACACGTAACTATCCCAATTAATGTTGGGAAAATTGAAATCACCTAATATAATTACCCTATTATTATTTTTACACATCTCTGCGATTTGCGCACATATTTGCTCCTCAATTTCCCGCTGACTATCTGGGGGTCCTTAATCAACACCTAGCAATGTGGCTGTCCCATTTTTATTCCTAAACTGTTCTAGTTAATGTCCACTCACACCATCTCCATCTGCTGGTGCCCCTCTCTCAATGCAGTTACTGCCCCCCTTCACCATCTTCATCTGCTGGTGTCATGAATCGCTGCAGTTACTGTCCACGCTCGCCATCTCCATCTGCTCGTGCCCCTCTCTCACTGCAGTTACTGCGCTCTCTCACCATCTCCATCTTTTGGTGCCCTGAATCGCTGCAGTTACTGTCCACTCTCACCATCTCCATCTGTTGCTGCCTCTCTCTCACTGCAGTTACTGCCCTCTCTCACCGTCTCCATCTGGTGGTGCCATGTCTCACTGCAGTTACTGACCCCCTCTCAACATCTACATATATTGGTGATCGGGTTTCACAACAGTTGCTGCCCCATCTCACCATCTCCATCCGCCGGTGTCCCTGTTTGACTGCTGTTCCTGTCCTCTTTCAATCTGCATCTGCTGTTGTCCCTGTCTCACTGCAGTTCCGGCCCTGCTCACCATCTCCATCTGCTGGTGCCCTTTCCTGCCTGCAATTACTGTCCACTCTCACCATCTCCATCTGGTGGTACGCCTGTCGCACTGCAGTTACTGTGCCCCATTCACCATCTCCGTCTGCTGGTGCCCCTGCCTCACTGCAGTTGCTGCAGCCTCTCAACATCACCATCTGCTTTTGTCCCTTTCTCACTGCCGTTAGTGCCCCCTCTCACCACCCATATCTTCTCTTGTCCCTGACGCACTGCAGTTCTTGTCCTCTCTCACTATCTCCATCCATTTGTATCCCAGATGCACGCAGTTATTGTCCACTATCACCCAATCCATCTGCTGGTGACCCTGTCTCACTACAGTTATTGACCCTTCTCAACATCTCCATCTGCTGGTGTCTCTTTCTCACTGTCGTTACTGTCACATGTCACCATCTCCAGCTGCTGGTGTCCCTGTCTCACTGCAGTTACCGTCCCCACTCACCATCTCCATCTTTCGCCGTAGCTGATTCACTGAAATTAAAGCCCCTCTCATCATCCTCACTTTCTAGTGTCCCTGTCTCACTGCATTTACTGCCCCGCTCACCATCTCCATCTGCTGATGACATACCTTACTGCAGTTACTGTCCACTCTCACCATCTCCTTCTGGTGGTGTCCCTGTCTTACTGCAGTTACTGCTGCCTCTCCATTTCCATCTGCTCCCGTCCTGGTGTCACTGCAATTACTGCCGCCTCTCACCTTCGCCATCATTTGCCTTCGGTGTCTCACTGTGGTTACTGCCATTTCTCACCATCTCAATCTGCGGGTGTCCATTTTCACTGCAGTTACAGCCCCACCCCACCGCCTGTTTACCATCTCCATTTCCTGGTGTCCCTGTCTCACTGCCGTTACCTCCACCTCTCACCATCTCCATCTGGGGGTGTCCCTGTCTCGCTGCTGTTACTGCCCCCTCTCACCATCTTCATCTGCTCCTGGCTCTGTCTCACTGCTGTTACTGCCGCCTCTCACCATCTCCATCTGCATCTGCTGGTGTCCCTGTCTCGCTGCAGTTACTGCCACCTCTCATCACTTCCATCTGCTGGTGTCCCTATCTCTCAATTTCTGCTTCTTCTCACCATCCACATCTGCTTGTGTTCCTGTCTCGCTCTAGTTTCTGCTCCTTCTCACCATCTCCATTTGCTGGTCTCCCTGGCTCACGGCAGGTAGTGCCCATCTCAACATCTCCAATGTTGATGTCCCTGTCTCCCTACGTTGACTGCCGCCCCCTCACTTTCTCCTTCTGCTGGTGTCCCGGCCTTATTGTAGCTACTTTCCGCTCTCACTTTTTCCATCTGTGGCGGCCTTGTCTCACTGCAGTTATTTTCCCTGCTCGACATCTCCATCTGCTGATGTCCCTCTCTCACTTCAGTTACTCCCTGTCTAACTGCAGTTATTGTCACCTCTCTCACCATCTCCATCTGCTGGTTTCACTGTCTCACCTCAGTTGCTGTCCCCTCTCAACATCTGCAGCTGCTGGTGTCCCTATCCCACAGCTGTTACTGCAAACTCTCACCATTACCATCTGCTGGTGTCCCTGTCTCACTGCATTTGCTGCCGCCTTTAACCATCTGACAATCACTTTGATTTGCAGCTTTCTTAATTTTGCTGTGTGTCCAGGGTGAGTTTAGTTGAAGTCCAGCTGAACTTCTCAGTGACGCTAGTTTGAGAAACAATGCATGAATAGTTCACTCAGCATGCTCCGCCAAAACAGATCAGATTATCAATAAAATATAACTTCAGAATCAGGTTTAAAATCATTTCAGGGCTCTGTGCTGTGAATATAAAATGTATTTTCTGTCCTGCAGGGAGTGTAGAGAATGGGATGTGAAATGGGATTTAGTTCCGGTGTTTGAAATCCTTCAGCTCTTTCTGTGATTCACTAATTTAACAATGAGATTGAGATGGTATTTCACCGCCTTTTTCAGCTCCTCTCTGAATTTAGTCTGGGTCACAGTGTAAATACATATGTTGGTGCAGGAACTGAGAATCTGCAGCATCTTAGACATGTGATTTGTGATAAGGTGAGGATCATTGAGGGAGTAAAAATACTGAATATCGGCAATTCACCGATACATGTAATACACAACCCGGGTCACCCATAACAATATAAAACTTCCAGATATGCTGAAGAGCAACATAATTGATTTTCTCCGGTTAACCATCTCTGTATCCTTGCGATTCTCTCTATTGGCGTGTCCCTGGAGCCCCCTGCGGACTTTACTGGAGAATAAAATACGTCTGACCGTCATAAAATTGAGCAGCAAAATCAGAAAGAACGGGACACAAGGGATTAAAATGTAGTGAAACAATTCAAATGAAGCCCATGTGGGGGAAGTGAAGAAGCTCGGTTTACCGACACAACCCATGGGAACATTATCAATAATGTAATCTTTTTCCAGTGTAAAGTACCAAGGGACAGACTCTAAACAGCAGAGCACGCTGACTGTTCCTACAACCACAGCCGCCGTTTTCTCAGTGCAATATTTTGTTTTCATCTTTTCACAACAAATGGCCACAAATCGATCAAAGGTGAACGCGACTGTGAGCCAGACGAAAGCAGAACGGCAATGAAACAACACACAGGAGTAATTCTCAGGAATGAATCTGGGAAATAAATTAAACTGGTCCACAACAATATGGGATCAGTGATAACGACCAGCAGATCTGCCACTGCCATTCCCACCAGGTAGACAGTGATACATTTGGAGAGACCGCACTTTCCTCGGGACAGGATCACAATCGCCATCAAGTTAACTGGAAGAAAGAGAAAAGGCAGCAGAGAAATTACTGATCAGACCTGGAGACAAAGCATCAGTTTAACAGGGTCTGGGCTGAAATTTGCAGCTTTGCTGCTGCATCGAACAGTGAAAACTGATTCATTGACCTGGGCAGTGCTTTGCAACAGTGAAATGTTTGAAACACAATTATTAATAATTAATTGGGAAATTGATACAGAAATTGAATAATATCAGAACCGGATCGACTGGAAATATTGCATGAGAATGCCATACCAGAGGGGAAATGAGAAGGCATTTTACAAAGAGGTATCCAATGTGCTAAATAGGAATTGGCCTCCAGAATGTTGGTCGGGATGGTTTGGGGAGAGCGGACTGTGCAGCTGGTTAGTTGCTCTGGGTTCATGGAGCCGACAAGGACTATTATAAAATGGGATAAGGCTGAAAAATGCAGTGTTGTATTTGAGTATAAGCCATTATCTGGAATGGCGGAGCAGGCTCGAAATACTGAATGGCCTCCTCCTATCCTTGTGTTGCTATATTCCTATCAGGTTTGACGAAGAAGCTGGAAGTGGAGCCAGTGAGTGAGATTGGGAGGGAAAGAGCGAAAAGGACATGTTGGAGTTGGAGGGGAGACAGGAGCAGATGGTTTGGGAAAGTGGATAAACTAAAGCAATGTATGAGGAATGTGAGGATTCAATAGTGAGAGGAGAGGCTGAAATTCACAGGGAGAGACTGCAGCAGAGTGTTGCCGAAAATCTAATCTATAGATCCCAGTAACACAAGTCAATTAATACATTTTAAAAAATCATGCCTGTGGTTATTGGTGTTGGAGAACAGTTCTTTGGCTATACAATATCGTCAAAACATTTAGTTTGTACTGACGATTAAATATAAATTTAAATATATTTCTGATATCTGCCTGTCTCTTTATTGAATTCAGCAGTAACATACATTTTAAAGTGCAGTATTTAAATAATGAATTACAGCAGTGAAGAACTGATTATATTATGTTTATTCAGTCCGAAAATAAGGACTCAGAACTTTCTCCAAAGAAAAATGAGGACCTGACAGAAATAAACACAGAGGGATCAAATCCAGCAGTAAAATTAACTCAATCTGACAACAGACAACTTTGACTCACAGTTTCTGTAACTAATTCTTCTGGATATCCCAGCACTTTCTGATAGTGAATTATTTACACTGCTGCTTCTTTTTCTTTCTCTTTCCTTCTGCTTTTCTCTTTCCATCGCTTTCATTCTCCATGTTCATTTTCTCCTTCCATCCCTCAGTCACCCTCGCTATCTCTCTGGAGTACTCACTCCGTGCAAACTCGTACTTAATGCCGTTTTTCACAGACGAATTACTCCTAACATTCTGCACCTGTATTGTGTTTACCAGCCTCGTGTTCAATGATTCTATTCTCAGAGTCAGTTTGTTCAATGGTGAAACCTCTGTGAATAATTTAATGTGTCTACAAAATACCCAAGTCTCCACCTGCTCACCCACACTCTTCACTTCATCGACAATGCATGGAATAAACAGGATCGAAAGCTTCTTCCAGACAAACAGGGATCTGTTCTGGGACCTCTGCTCTTTGTGATTTTTATAAATGACTTGGATGAGGAAGTGGAAGGCTGGGTTAGCAAGTTTGCCGATGAGAAGAAGGTTGCTGGAGTTGTGAAGAGTGTGGAAGGCTGTTGTAGGTTGCAACGGGACATTGACAGGATGCAGAGCTGGGCTGAGAAGTGGCAGATGGAGTTCAACCTGGAAAAGTGTGAAGTGATTCACATTGGAAGGTCGAATTAGAATGCAGAATACAGGCTTAAAGACAGGATTCTTGGTCGTATGGAGGAATAGAGGGAGCTTGGGTTCCATGTCCATAGATCGCTCAAAGTTGCCACCCAAGTTGATAGGGTTGTTAAGAAGGCGTATGGTGTGTTGGCTTTCATTAACAGGGGGATTGAGTTTAAGAGCCACGAGGTTATGATGCAGTTGTATAAAGCCCTGGTTAGACCACACTTGGAATATTGTGTTCAGTTCTGGTCGCCTCATTATAGGAAGGATGTGGAAGCTTTAGAGAGGGTGCACAGGAGATTTACCAGGATGCTGCCTGGACTGGAGGGCATGTCTTACGAAGAAAGGTTGAGGGAGCTAGGGCTTTTCTCATTGGAGCGAAGAAGGATGAGAGGTGACTTGATAGAGGGGTACAAGATGATGAGAGGCATAAATAGAATGGATAGCCGGAGACTTTTTCCCAGGGTGGAAAGGGCTATCAACAGGGGGCATAATTTTAAGATGATTGGAGGAAGGTTTTGGGGAGATGTCAGAGGTAGGTTCTTTACACAGAGAGTGGTGGGTATGTGGAATGCACTGCCAGCGGTGGCAGTAGAAGCAGATACATTAGGGACATTTAAGCGACTCTTGCATCCGTACATGGATGATAGTAGTGTGAAAGGTATGTAGGTAGTTTGATTTTAGAGTAGGTTAAAGGTTCGGCACAACATCGTGGGCCGAAGGGCCTGTACTGTGCTGTACTGTTCTATGTTCTAAACCTCACAATCATTGAAATTCTTTCTCATGCAATTGTAAAGTATCCTGTTATAATGTGTCATTGTTTAATGAATATAACACCAACATCAGCGCTGCAGCTGATAATCTACAGATAAATGGAAAGACTCTTGATTACATCTCATAGAGTGTAAACCAATAAAAGATCACATCAAAACTTTCTACTTACAATGTAGTCCAGTGACAGTGAAGGCTTCACAGTGAAGCAACGAAGCAGATGTGAAAGAATCAGCAGCAAACTCAGTTCAGTAGCCAGACCTCTGAAGCAGCGTCAGACACACACAGAATAAAATAATATTTTATAACAGTGATAACCAAAAAATACATTGAAATCCCAGTTAAATTGCACCATATTATTGGTGATGGAGGACACTGAGCTTTTGCCTTGTAACACTGAGACCGTGAGATGTCTCATTATCAATCAGCGATAAAACATTCATAAATATATTCCAGGACCATGGCACATGGTTCGTGGCACATCGTGAAACTGTACAAATCTCCTGACGGTCTCATGCTTAATCCTAACCGAGACATCTAATTCCAATACATTCAATACACAGAATAATCCATTAACAATGCCAGGGTTACTTTAACGAGTACAATTAAAGACATAATACAGCTCCTGAAAGACTTAAAGAGTAGGCAATGAGGAGATTCAATCAGTAAATTGCTGGTACAGAAAAGGCGGCTTTGTAGCACACACAGTGAGAAATAATACCGAGTACAACAGCACAGATAATATCGATTTACACCATTAACAGCTGAGATACTGGCTTACCAGGAACTCCAATTGCTGCAAGTACACGATAATAAATGGATTGGATCTGAAACATTACTGGATATCCCATTGCTGAGAGAAGCTAAGTTCTGTTATCCTGGAATCCACGGCTCCAGAAGACATTCTGGGCTGATCCATTCCATTGTGTGCTGATATAAACAGGGGATAAGTCTCCATTCACACGGTTAAACCACTGATCGTTGCTATTAGTTACACTCACCTGAACAAACACATTACATCAGCAGCTTTGCCTCTGATGTAAATAATGTGGTGGATAAAGCATAATCATTTCAATGTCATTGACATTTTTAGTAAGACCTCTCTCCGGAATAAACCCGAAATCTGTACTCATACTTGAGAGATGCAACAATTATGAGTTGTGTAAGTTACATTTCCCATATTACTGTATAGACCTTGTTCACTCGAGGTGTTTCTATTGTAAATGTAACTGATCTGTCTGCAGTGTGCACTGAATTCATGGACAAAAATCAATCCCGTTTCACTCTGTTCCTGCCTTTTCCCAGTTAAAATGTCCACTTTGAGTCTTTGATTCGTGATCACTTTCAGGTTTGCAACCGAGAAACTACTGTGGGTGATATTCGAGGGCAGACACTGTGCACATCCATTGGGGAGGCAGTTACGGAATAATAACACCACTGAGGTAGAATGATAGAACGCTTCAGGCAGTGGAAGAAGCCACTTGGTCCATCGTGTCTGTGCTGGCCTAAAACGATCCACCTATTCTAATCCCACTTCCAGAATTTGGCCCGTAGCCCTGCAGCTTATGGTACTTGAGGTGCATATCCTGACTCCTTTTGAATGAGTTGAGGGTCTCTGCCTCAACTACCCTTTCAGGCAGTGAGTTCCAGACTCTGGGTGAAAAAGCTTTTTTTTTCATCTCCCCTCTAATTTTTTTTTACCAATCACTTTAAATCTATGCCCCCCTAGTCACTGACCTCTCTGCTAAGGTGAATAGAGCCTTCCCCTCGACTTTGTCCAGGCCCCTGAAAACTTTGTACCTCTCAGTCAGATCTCCCCTCAGCCTTCTCTCTTCCAATGAGAACAACCTCAGCCTATCCAATCTTTCTTCATAGCTGCATTTTTCAAGTCCTGGAAACATCCTCGTAAATCTCCTCTGTACCCTCATAAGTGCAATTACATCCTTTCAGTAATGAGGTGACCATAACTGCACACAGTACTCAACTGTGGTCTAACCAATGAATTATACAGTTCCAGCATAGCCTCCCTGCTCTTGTATTCTATACCTTGGCTAATAAAGGAAAGGATTCCATAAGCCTTCTTAACCACCTTTTCGACGTGTCCTGCTACCTTCAGGGATTTGTGGACATTCACTCCAACGTCCCTACTTCCTCTACATTTCTCCGTATTTTCCCGTGAAACGTGTATTCATTTGCCTTGTTCGTCCTCGCAAAATACATCACCTCACAATTTCCAAGTAGAATTCCATTTGCCACTTTGACAAGACTATAAATATCTTCCTGCAGCCGACAGCAATCCTCCTAGCTATCTGAAACACGGCCAATCTTTCTATCATCCGAAAATATCTTGATCATGCCCCCTGCGTTTACTTCCAAATCATTAATATACACCACAAAAAGCAAGGGACCTTATACTGAGCCCAGCGCAATGCCACGGAGCTCCAGTCACTAAAACAGCCCTGGATCCCATGGGATTTTTTTAAACCAATCTGCCACTTGGGAACTTGTCAAAAGCCTTACTAAAATCCATGTAGACCACATCAACTGCGTTACCCTCGTCTATCTTGCTGGTTACTTGAACAAACAAAATTCCATCAAGTGGGTCAAACAAGATCTTCCCTTAAAAAATCCACGCTGACTATCCTTGATTAACCTATGCCTTTCTAAGTGACAGATTAACTTGTCTCCCAGAATAGAAACCAATAATTTGCTCACTACTGAGGTTAGACTGACTGGCTGGAAGTATTCGGATTATCCTTTGCTCCCTTTTTAAATAGAGGTGCAACATTAGCAATTCTTTAACCCTCTGGCACCACACCTGTATCCAGTGCGGACTGAAACATGATGGTAAGAGGTTCTGCTATTTCCTCTCTTGCTTCTTTTAACAGCCGAGGTTATATTTCGCCTGGCCCTGGTGGCTTATCAACTTTCAAGGATGCTAATACCATTAATACTTCTTTGCTCCCTATGTCACATTGTCACATCCAATACTTCAAACTCTTCCTCCTTAACTATAATATCTGCATTATTCCCTCTTTTGTGAAGACAAATGCAAAATATTCATTCAGAAGTATACCAATATACTCCGCTCTTACACATAGGTTGCATTTTTGGTCTATTATAGGCCCCACTCTCTCCTTAGTTTCCTCTTACACTTAATGTATTGATGGAAGATCTTCGGGTTCACCTTCATTTTGCTTGCCAATATTTTTTCATGTCCTCCCTTTCCTAATTTCCTTTTTGATTTTACCCCTCCACTATCTATACGCCTCTTGGCATTCTATAGTATTGAGTTCCCGGTGTCGGACATAAGCTTTCCTTTTCTGCCTTATCTTACCCTGTAGGCTCCTTGACATCCATAGGGCTCTATATTTGGCCGCCTCACCCATTTATTTTCTTTTTGGGAACATGTTTACCCTGAATCCTTGAACCTCCCCTTTGAATGCCTCCGATTGCTCTGACACTGATTTACCTTCAAGTAGCTGTTTCCAGTCCACTTTCGCTAAATCACTCATCAGTTTATTAAAATTGGCCTTGCCCCAATTGAGAAATCTAACTTGTGTTTTATCTCTGCCCTTTTCCATAGTTATGTTAAAACTTCCTGAATTATGAACACGACCACCAAAATGCTCTCCCATTGCCACTCTTCCCACCTGTCCACCTTCATTTCCTAAAGCTAAGTCTAAAACTTTGCCCTCTCCTGTTGGACCAGCTAAATACTGGGCAAAATAGTTCTTCTGAATGCACTCAAGAATTCTGCTCCCTAAAATCCTTTCACACTAAAAGTATCCCAGTTAATATTGGGGTAATTGAAATCCCCTCCTATTTTTGGCCTATTGTTCTTGCACTCCTCAGATATTTTGCTGCATATCTGCTATTCTATCTCTCTCTGACTGTTTGGGGGTCAATAGTACACTCCCAAAAGTGTGATTGCCCCTTTTTTGTTCCTTAGCTCAATCCATATGGCCTGATTTGGTAAACCTTCCAACGTTGCAGCAGCTTATTCGGAAGCAGAGAGTACTGAGCGACTGATCAGCTGGGAAGGTCAGTTTCAACTTAAACTTAATTTTCCTTTTGTTTTCGGCGGACCAGGGGGCTTCTGGGTAAGTAAATACCTATATATTTGGGCTGATTCTGAACCCGAGACACAACACGTGCAGTGTCTCCCACCCGCGCTCCTCATCTAACAAAAAAAAAGGACTCGGTGGTGTGCAGATAAGGTAAGGCTTTTTATATTTCTCTTTTTTTTATCGTGAGATTGGTAAAAACTTTTCGTTCCTTTTTCATTTATCTCAGTTAATCTTAAGATTCAAAATGGCAGGAGATCTCAGACCCGTGTTATGCTCCTCTTGCTCAATGTGGGAGCTCAGGGACACGGCTGATGTCCCTGACTCCTTCACGTGCAAGAAGTGTGTCCAGCTGCAGCTCTTGTTAGACCGCATGACGGCTCTGGAGCTGCGGGTGGACTCACTTTGGAGCATCCGCGATGCTGAGGAGATCGTGGATAGCACGTTTAGCGGATTGGTCACACCGCAGATTAGGATTGCTGAGGGAGAAAGGGAATGGGTGACCAAAAGGCAGAGAAAGAGCAGGAAGGCAGTGCAGGTGTCCCCTGCGGTCATCTCCCTCCAAAACAGGTATACCGTTTTGGATACTGTTGAGGGAGATGGCTCACCAGGGGAAGGCAGCAGTAGCCAGGTTCATGGCACCGTGGCTGGCTCTGCTGTTCGGAAGGGCGGGAAAAAGAGTGGAGGGGCTATAGTAATCGGCGATTCGATTGTAAGGGGATTAGATAGGCGGATCTGAGGTCGAAAACGAGACTCCCGAATGGTATGTTGCCTCCCAGATGCACGGGTCAGGGATGTCTCAGATCGGCTGCAGAACATTCTGAAGGGGAAGGGTGAGCAGCCAGTTGTCGTTGTGCACATAGTCACCAATGAAAAAGGTAAAAAACGGGATGAGTTCCTACAAGCAGAATTTAGGGAGTTAGGAGCCAAGTTAAAAAGTAGGACCTTAGAGATAGTAATCTCAGGATTGCTACCAGTGCCACGTGATAGTCAGAGTAGAAATGAAAGAATAGTCAGGATGAATGCGTGGCTTGAGAGATGGTGCAGGAGGGAGGGTTTCAGATTTTTGGGACATTGGGACCGGTTCTGGAGGGAGGTGGGACTATTACAAATTGGACGGTCTACACCTGGGCTGGACTGGAACCAATGTCCTTGGGGGTGCTTTTGCTAACGCAGTTGGGGAGAGTTTAAACTAATGTGGCCGGGGATTGGGAACCAAATGAGGAGGTCAGTGGACAGTAAGCAGGTAGTAACTAAAGCCTGTAAGGAACTAGATAATGAAGTCAGCGTGACTAAGGGAGAGAGTAGGCAGGGAGCAGATGATGTACGGAAAGGGACTGGTGGTCTGAGGTGCATTTGTTTTAATGCCAGGAGTGTAGTAGGTAAGGCAGATGAACTTAGGGCTTGGATTAGTACCTGGGAGTATGATGTTATTGCTATTACTGAGAGTTGGTTGAGGGAAGGGCATGATTGGCAACTAAATATCCCAGGATATCGATGCTTCAGGCGGGATAAAGAGGGAGGTAAAAGGGGTGGAGGAGTTGCATTACTGGTCAAAGAGGATATCACAGCTGTGCTGAAGGAGGGCACTATGGAGGACTCGAGCAGTGAGGCAATATGGGCAGAACTCAGAAATAGGAAGGTTGCGGTAACAATGTTGGGGCTATACTACAGGTCTCCCAACAGTGAGCGGGAGATAGAGGTAGAAATATGTAAACAGATTCTGGAAAGATGTAGGAGCAACAGGGTGGTGGTGATAGGAGATTTTAAGTTTCCCAAAATTGACTGTGATTCACTCAGTGTTACAGGTCTAGATGGAGCAGAATTTGTAAGGAGCATCCAGGAGGGTTTTCTAGTGCAGTATGTAAATAGTCCAACTCGGGAAGGGGCCATACTCGACCTGTTGTTGGGGAATGAGCCCGGTCAGGTAGTTGAAGTTTCATGAGGGGACTACTTTGGGAATAGTGATCACAATTCCGTAAGTTTTAGAATACTCATGAACAAAGACGAGAGTGGTCCTAAAGGAAGAGTGCTCAATAGGCAGAAGGCCAACTATACCAAAATTCGGCAGGAGCTGGGGATTGTAGATTGGGAGCAGCTGTTTGAAGGTAAATCCACATTTGATATGTGGGAGGCTTTTAAAGAGACGTTGATTAGCGTGCAGGAGAGACATGTTCCTGTGAAAATGAGGGATAGAAATGGCAAGATTAGGGAAAGATGGATGACAGGTGAAATTGCGAGACTTGCTAAGAGGAAAAAGGAAGCATACATAAGGTCTAGGCGGCTGAAGAAAGACGAAGCTTTGAAAGAATATCGGGAATGTAGGACCAATCTGAAACGAGGAATTAAGAGGGCTAAAAGGGGTCATGAAATATCTTTAGCAAACAGGGTTAAGGAAAATCCCAAAGCCTTTTATTCATATATAAGGAGCAAGAGGGTAATTAGAGAAAGGATTGGCCCACGGAAGGACAAAGGAGGAAAGTTATGCTTGGAGTCGGAGAAAATGGGTGGGATTCTAAACGAGTACTTTGCATCGGTATTCACCGCGGAGAGGGACATGACGGATGTTGAGGTTAGGGACAGATGTTTGATTACTCTAGGTCAAGTCGGCATAAGGAGGGAGAATGTGTTGGGTATTCTAAAAGGCATTAAGGTGGACAAGTCCCCAGGTCCGGATCGGATCTATCCCAGGTTACTGAGGGAAGCGAGACAGGAAATAGCTGGGGCCTTAACAGACATCTCTGCAGCATCCTTAAACACGGGTGAGGTCCCAGAGGACTGGAGAATTGCTGATTTCGTCCCCTTGTTTAAGAAGGGTAGCAGAGAAAATCCAGGTAATTATAGAATGGTGAGCCTGACGTCAGTGGTAGGGAAGCTGCTGGAGAAGATACTGAGGGATAGGATCTATTCCCATTTGGAAGAAAATGGGCTTATCAGTGATAGGCAACATGGTTTAGTGAAGGGATGGTCATGTCTTACCAACTTAATAGAATTCTTTGAGGAAGTGACAAAGTTGATTGATGAGGGAAGGTCTGTAGATGTCATATACATGGACTTCAGTAATGCGTTTGATAAGGGTCCCCATGGTAGGCTGATGGAGAAAGTGAAGTCACATGGGGTCCAAGGTGTACTAGCTAGATGGATAAAGAACTGGCTGGGCAACAGGAGACAGAGAGTAGTAGTGGAAGGGAGTTTCCCAAAATGGAGACGTGTGACCAGTGGTGTTCCACAGGGATCCGTGCTGGGACCACTGTTGTTTGTGATATACATAAGTGATTTGGAGGAAAGTATAGGTGGTCTGATTAGCAAGTTTGCAGACGACACTAAGATTGGTGGAGTAGCAGATAGTGAAGGGGACTGTCAGAGAGTACAGCAGAATATAGATAGATTGGAGAGTTGGGCAGAGAAATGGCAGATGGAGTTCAATCAGGGCAAATGCGAGGTGTTGCATTTTGGAAGATCCAATTCAAGAGTGAACTATACAGTAAATGGAAAAGTCCTGGGGAAAATTGATGTACAGAGAGATTTGGGTGTTCAGGTCCATTGTTCCCTGAAGGTGGCAACGCAGGTCAATAGAGTGGTCAAGAAGGCATACAGCATGAGCGGCGTCTCAATTAATTCCATCTTCGCTGCCTCCGGAGAATCCTTGGCATCTGGTGGCAGGGCCGTACCTCCAACGCAGAAGTCCTCGAGGAGGCCAACATCCCCAGCATACACACCCTACTAAGCCAGCGGCGCCTGCGATGGCTTGGCCCTGTGAGCCACATGGAAGATGGCAGGATCCCCAAGGACACATTGTACAGCGAGCTCGTCACTGGCACCAGACCCACGGGCCGTCCACGTCTCCGATTTAAAGACGTCTGCAAACTCGACATGAAGTCCTGTGACATTGATCACAAGTCGTGGGAGTCAGTTGCCAGCGATCGCTAGTGCTGGCAGGCAACCATAAAGGTGGGGCGAAAGCGTAGCGAGTCGAACAGACTTAGCAGTTGGCAGGAACAAAGACAGAAGTGCAAAGGGAGAGCCAACTGTGTAACAGCCCCGACAACCAATTTTATGTGCAGCACCTGTGGAAGAATCTGTCACTCTGGAACTGGCCTTAACAGCCACTCCAGGCGCTGCTTCACAAAGCTCTGACCGCCTCCAGGCGCTTACCCATTGTCTCTCGAGACAAGGAGGCCAAAGATGAAGAAGAAAGAAGGATGCCTTAATGTACCCAAGAGTGATCAAAGGCACTTAGACAAGAATATATGAAGTGAATTAATAAAGTCATGTTGTCTGAAAATGTTAAATGTGTCTTCGAGGAGAAATAACAGGAAGTTTTGAGATGGATGGTGAAATTTGAATTCAATTAATAAATCTAGAATTAAGCAGCTCGTCAAATGGTGACCCATGTCGATTGTTGTGAAAACCCAACTGGTTCACTAATGCCCTATCAGGGAAGGAAATATGCCGTCCTTACCAGGTCTTACCAGCATTTTATTTATTCGTTTGTGGGATGTGGCATCACTGGCTCAGCCAGCACTTATTGCCCTTGAACTGAGAGGCTTGTTAGGCCATTTTAGTGGGCATTTGAGTATTAACTATCTTGCTGTCGATCTGGAGTCACATGTAGGCCAGACAGGTAAGGACAGCAGAAGGTTCCGAAGAAGGGTCACTGACCCGAAACGTTAACTCTGCTTCTCTTTCCACAGATGCTGCCAGACCTGCTGAGTGAATCCAGCATTTCTTGTTTTTGTTAAGGACAGCATATTTCTGTCCTGATTGGTCATTTATGAACTAGATGGGTTTTTGAAACTTTTGATATTGGTGTCAGATGTTTTTTTTTCGCAACAATCGTCAATGATTTAATGGTCATTGTTAAAGCAGCTTTTAATTCCAGATTTATAGAGGGAATTCAAATTTCACCACCGTAGTGGGATCAGAACCCATGGCCCCGAACATATGGCTGGGCGATGCATTGCACGTCCAGTGACATTGCCATTGCACCACCACATCCCCCGTCTTACTGAAGCTACAGCAATGTGGTTGACCTTTAAGTGCCCTCCGAAATGGCCTCGCAAGCCATATCAGTTCAAGGGCAATTTGGGCTGGTTCTGGTCAGCGATGTCCACACTCACAAATGAATAAAAGTACTCAGCGGATCCAAGAGACTGCTACTCAGAAAGATAAAGAGGTTGAGCCATTGAGCCAGCGGATTCGAGACTTGGAGCTGTACTAAAAGCATTCGACCGCTGTGTTACAACAGAAGCATGTTTCCAACATGAACGCTGGCAAAGCTGTGATTGACGCTCAGAAAAATAAAAGTCAGTTGGAAAAACAGGAGGAGGAGAATGAATGTTTCAAAAACGATTTGGAACCGAAGTGAATACTGGGGCAGAGAGACAGACGAAGAGAGAGTGGGAGGCAGCAAGAGAGAGCCAGAGACATAAAGGAAGGTAGAGAGAGAAGGAAAGAGAGAAGGAGAGAGCGTGGATACAAGAGAGAGAGATAGACAGAAAAGGAGGTTGAAAGAGAGAGAGATAGAGGCAAGGAGCGGAATAACCTCTCCATGTCTACTGTATCCCACCGAACATACTCAGAGAAGGCACAGCACGGATAGATACAGAGCAAAGCTCCATTTAAAGTGTCACTGGAGTGTCGGATTAACCCAGGGCACTCACGCAGAGGAGGTCATTTAACCCCTCAACCCTGTTCCGGCATTCAATGAGATCATGGCTGATCTGTGATGTAGCTAATCGCATATGTCCTGCCTTTTGCCCCATATGTCATAATACCTTCAGCTAAAACAATTTATCATTTCCAGAACTAAACATGAACAATTAAGCCAGCACGAATTCCTGTTTGCAGAACAGAGTTCCAAATTTACGAAGAAATCCAAAAGAAAGAGTGGGTGGGCTGGGGTTGTTTTCTTTGGAACAGAGGAGGCTGAGGGGTGTTTAATGGAGGTGCAAAAAAGTATTAGGAGCCTAGATAGAGTGGATAGGAAGGGCCTATTTCCCTTAGTGCAGAGGTCTATAAGTGAGGACATAGATTTCAAAATGTCCACAACCAATACCATGAGGGTGTGATGACTCCCACAGTCGAATATCTTGCTGGATGTTTAAAATGGAGGGTATCCCATCCGGATCATCAAAATGGCCGCCTGGGCCCCACCTTTATCTACATTTCTCCCTCTCGCCTGATATTCTGTCGCCATACCTATCTGCCATACGTTTGTGCACACAGCAGTGAAGAATTACATGAAATTAACATAGTTTACATTCTCCTTTTCATTCCACCCTAATAATCTCTCTCTCCCTGCAGCCTTGTTCCTCTCTCCAGCCCTCACTCTGTCTGCATATCTAACCCTCTCTCCCTCTTTCTCTGCCCTGGTATCAGCGATAGCAAGGGGGAGAGACAGGTTGGAAGATAGAGAGAGAATATTGAAGGAACTGTACTCTGTTCCTAAGCAGTGCTGAACCTGCCCTTGGAGTGTTCGATGGACTACACTAAGCGGCCCTATACAGCTCTGTAACAGGCTGTAGATATGCAGCGCATGTTCAGTACACAACGGGTCAAACTGAAACGATTCACTCCTGTCTGCTACTCGGAAGAGAGACTGACCTTCTCATCAGGGCAGCATTCGACCGAGTGTGGCATCGAGGAGCCCGAGTAAAATTGAAGTCAGTGGGGTTCAGGGCGAAAACGCTCCTCTGGTTGGGAATCATACCAACCAGAAAGGAAGTTGGTTGTGGTTGTTGTAGGTCAAACCTCTCAGTCCCAGGACATCACTGCAGGAGTTCCGCAGGGTAGTGCCCTAGGCCCAACCATCTTCAGGTGTTTCCTCAATGACCTGCCCTCCATCGTAAGGTCAGAAGTGCGGATGTTCTCAGATTATTGCACATTGTTCAGTTCCATTCACACCTCCTCCGATAATAAAATCCCAGCAGAATATGCTGGAAATGCTGAGAAGATCAGACAGCATCTGTTGAGATAGAAACAGAGTTAGTGATTCAGCTCGATGGATGACAAATTTCCAGCAGCCATCGTATTTTGCCTCAGATAATGAGGCAATCCATAGCTGCAGGTAACATTCAGTCTTAGGCTGACGAGTGTCAAGTAACATTAAGGTTACACAAGTGTCAGGCAATGACCCTCTGCTATAAGAGAGAATCCAATCACCTCACCTTGGTGTTCAAAGCATAATTCCATAGCTGAATACCCCCAGAATCAATACCCTAGCTAAACATTGGCATCAAACTTAACTGAACGAATCACACCAATTGTTTTTTGCCAGTGGCTGGTGTGGGTCTGGAGCTCACTGCCTGAAAGCGTGGTAGAGGCAGTAACCCTCATCACATTTAAAACAATCGCTTGGATATGCTCTTGAAGGAATAACTTCTCCATGTTTAAAATAAATAAGGAATAACATTCCTCACCTTCATTACCCCATCAAACACTCTCAGGGAAGATACCACACGGGTTAGATACAGAATAAAGCTCTGTTTAAACTGTCCTCGGAGTATTGCATTTATCTGGGTGATTCACTGTGCCCAGATCAGGCTCTAGACTCACCTGCCTCAATCACTGAGATGTTCCTGTGTCAATTGTATTTATTCGTTTCTAGAATGTGGACAGTATGGGCTAGGTAATTTCGGTCGTTATTGCCCATTCCTCATTGTCCTTGAACTGCGTGGCTTGCTAGCCCATTTTAGAGGGTATTTAAGAGTCAAACACTTTACTGTGGGTCTCGAGTTACATGTAGGCCAGACCAGGTAACAACAGCAGATTTACTTCCTTCGAGGACATTAGTGAAACAGATTGATTTTTTTTTTAAATCGGCAATGGTTTCATGGTAACCATTAACGTTGCCTTTTTTCTTCAGTATATATTTTCATGAATTGAATTCAAATTTCTCCACCTGCCTTGGTGAGATTCGAACCTAGGTCCCCAGAGCCTTAGTCTGGGTCTCTGGATTGCTCATCCAGTCACTTACCTCAATGTAACCGGATGCTGGCTTTGGGAGCAGGACAGGCACACAAGATTAGCACAACTGTTCATGTGGGATAATCTGTCAGAGAATCAGAGCAGACCAGGCCGACTCAGAAAAAGTAACTTGTGTTGAATTTGTGAGCCTCGCTTTAGGAATGCTTCAGTGTTTCGTGAGAATGTTGACCCAGTTAAAATCTGCCCCTGTGGGATGACAGTTGTCTGAATAGACATGAAAACATTTGATTACAGCCTTGAGGTACCGTGTATACTGAGTGTAACAATATTTAGAGCCTTCCATCACAATATACTTTGCGGCCAATTCCAGGTCAGTACCACTAGCTGCATAAAAATAAATCTTCCTCACATTCCCCCACTCTCTTGCATGAAACCTTAACTCTGCTCACAACAAGCCGAGAATTGAAGATTTACAATGGCGGTATGACAACTGTCTATCCTACAGGGACAAATTTTCACTGGGTCAACATTCTTACGAAACACTGAAGCATTCCATAAAGTGAGGCTCACAAATTCAACACAAGTTTATTTTCCTGAGTCGCCCTGGCCTGTTCTGAATATCTGAGAGATTATCCCCCCGCCCCCTGCAACATTTAAAATGTAGCAAGGCCAACAGAGATGGGAAAGTTCTGTACATAGCTTTAGGGAATGAAAATGGGCAGGAGGAAGGCGTATCAGTGGGGGAGCATTTCAGTGACAGTGATCAGCATTTAGATTTAGAGTAGTTATGGAAAGAACAAGATCGACTGTGAGTAAGGGAGAAAAAAGAGGAAGGATCAATTTCCGAAGCTGAGATGTGATTTAGAAGTGGACTGAAAACAGAGACTTGAAGGTAAATCAGTGTCAGAGCGGTGAGAGTGAGCGAGAGTTCAGAACAAATACGTTCACACAAAGAGAAAGGGTGGGAATCCAAAATCTAGAACCCCTTGAATGTCAAGGAGCAAACTGGGTAGGGGAAGGTACAAAAGGAAGCTTATGTCAGGTACTAAGAGCTCAATACCACAGAAAGCCGAGAGGAGTGAAGACAGTACAGGGGAGAAATTAGACAGCAAATTAGGAAAGCAAAGAGAGAGCTGAAATAAATGTAAGCAAGTAAAATCAAAGAAACTCGAAGATGTTTTATCAATGCATAAAAAGGGAGAGAATAACTATAAATAGAATATTAAGTTAGGGACCAAAAAGGGAATGCATGTATAGAGTTGGGAAACGTGGGAATGCTTCTTAATGAATACTTGGTGTCTGTTTTCAACAAAGAGGGATAACGATGCAGACATGGTAGTTGCGGAGGAAGCGTGTGAAATATTGGATTGGATAATCAGAGTGGGAGAGAAAATATTAAGCTTTTCAGCACCTTTGAAAGCTGATGAACCGTCAGGCCTGGCTGAAACATACCTCGGGATGTTAATGAAAGCAAGAGAGAAAATAACGGAGGCTCTGACCATTATTTTCCAATCCTCTCTGGCTACAGGCGTGATGGAGAATACTGGAGGGCTGCTAACATTGTACACTTTTTGTTGATCGATATATAGCACTTTTCATATCTATCATTGATTTAGACTTAAATATGGGGGCATGATGAAGAAGTTTCATCTCAATCCTAAATAATTGGCCCATTATAATGAGGCTTCCACCCCCCTCCCCCCATGGTCTA
The DNA here is from genome assembly GCF_036365525.1 of Heterodontus francisci. NCBI lineage: Eukaryota > Metazoa > Chordata > Chondrichthyes > Heterodontiformes > Heterodontidae > Heterodontus > Heterodontus francisci. The sequence continues at coordinate 115,327 of NW_027141490.1, read as the reverse complement.
GATTCCACAACCAGGGGAAGCAACCTCATAGTGTCGACCATGCAAAGCCCCTTCAGAACCTTGTGTGTTACAACAAAATCACCCTTGACCTTGTCCGAGACTCCCCCAACCAGTGTGAAGAGTTTCACGCTACCTGCCCCATCATTTTGCAGTATTGTCTTGTAAACATCAATCCAATCACTCCTTAATCTTCTAAATTCCAAGCATACAGACTAGAGGTCAATCTATACTGTACCATTAAATGTTGCCAAGCCAAGAATAAAATGGAGCGAGCTCCCCCTCTATGTATAAAATGGACGGAGCTCCCGCACTCTGTATGAAATGGAGTTTGTTCCGCTCTACGTATAAACGACTCACCTGCCTCAGTCACTGAGATGCTCGTGTATCACTTGCCTAAATGTAACCGGATGCTAGGTTTGGGAGCGGGACAGGCACGCGGGATTAGGACGACTGCTCATGTGGAGGATAAGCATCATTAATCTCTCAGAGAATCAGAACAGGAGGGGGGAAAAAAGGAAATCTGCATTGTATTTGTGAGCCTTGCATTGTGGAATGCTTCGGCGTTTGGTGAGAACGTTGACCCAGTGAAATTCTGCCCCAGTGGTGATGAAGGAAATAATATTACTTGATTGCAATAGTCAGGTACCATGTGTACTGAGAGTAAGAAGGATGCGCCGCATCCCATCATATGATATATTTTGTTGTCTATGTTGTACAAATACAGACATAAAATATCCACACAATTTTGCTATCTATGCCGTGGCTGACAGATTAAGTGTTTATTTTGTCTGTGATTTAACTGGACACTTAATGCTAGCCAACATGGCGGGAGAGAGTGATAGACAGAGAGGGACCGATGCAGAGTAACAAAGAGATAGGATGAAATAGAAATGGAGAGAAAAGAGAGATAGTGAGGAATAGAGGCAGAAGCAGAGATATAGAAAGTGCCAGGAGACCTTGAAACAATTTAGAAGGAGGGGGACTGGGAGACAGGCTGTGTGAGGACCCTGGGGTAACTTTGGATCCAGTGACGGAAACACACATTCTTCCTCTCTACGTATAAATGGAGGTAGCTCCCCTTTTTCTGTAACTGGAGCTCCCTCTGTCGGTATAAAGTGGAGCGAACTCACCTGTGTGTAGAAAATGGAGGGAGCTCCGCCTCTATGGATAAGAAGCAGGGAGCTCCCTCTCTACGTATAAAGTGGTGGAAAAAACCTTCATGTATAAAGTGGCGGGAGCCCTCCCTCTACGTATAAGATGGAGGGAGCTCCTTTTACGTATGAAAGGGAGGGAGCTCCCACTCTATGTATAAAGGGAGCTCGTTCTCTATGTATAAATTGGAGTGAGATTCCCCTCCATATTTAAAATTGCAGGAGCCCCGCTCCAAATTCCTCTCTACGTATAAAGTGGAAGGATATCCCCTCGATATGTCAAATGGAGGGAGCTTCCCCCTTTATGTTGCAATAAGATAATATAGTCTCTACTCATTGCACTCAGGCAAAATTTCACTGGGTCAACATTCACACCAAACGCTAAAGCAATCATGAACACATTTTGTCTGTCTTCATGAAAGAGGATGATGCAGACATTTTGGGTAAAGAGGAGGAGTGGGAAATAGACGGGGCCTATTTCATTATAAACAGAGAAATGGTCTTGCACAGTACAAAATGAGACCGGGTGAAACGCAGCATAAGTAGAGACCTGATGATTTGCATCCCAGAGTGTTGGAAGAGTGGCTGTGGAGATAATACATGCATTGGTGGCCATCTTTCAAAGTTTAATAGACTCTGGAATGGTCCCTGCAGATTGGAATGTAGCAAATGTAACTCCACTGTTTAAGAAAGGAGGTAGAGAAAAAACGGGGAACTAAAGACATGTGCGTCTAACGTCCGTCGGAGGTAAAGCACTCGAATCTATTATAAAGGATGTGATAACCGGATGCTTCGAAAATTAAGGTAGAAATGGGCAGAGTACACTTGGATTTATGAAAAGGAAATCATGTTTGGTAAATCTGGTAGAGTTTTTTGATGATGAATAGATGAAGGGGAAACCAGTGGATGTGGTATATTTGGATTTTCAGAATTCTTTTGATAAGGCCCCACACAGGAGGTTAGTAAGCAAAATTAGAGCACATGGAATTGGGGCTAATATACTGGCATGGACTGAGAACTGGTTAGTGGACAGAAATCAATGAGTAGGAATATATGGGTCATTCTCGGGATGGTAGGCTGTGACTCGTGAGGTACCACAATTATCAGTTCTTGTGCCGCAGCTATTCACAATCTTTATCAATGGTTTGGATGTGGGGATTAAATGCAATATTTCCAAGTTTGCTGATGACACAAAACTAGGTGGGAATGTGAGTTGTGAGGAGGATAAAGGGGAATTAGATAGGCTCAGTGAGTGCGCATGAACATGGCAGATGGAATAGAATGCGAAAAAATGTTAAGTTTTTCACTTTGATAGGAAAAACAGAAATGCAGAGTATTTATTCAATGGTGACAGATTGGGAAGTGTTGATGTCCATTGGGACCTGGGTGCCGTTGCTCATAAGTCACTGAAAGCTAATATGCAGATACAGCAAGCAATTAGGAAGGCAAATGACAAGTTGGCCTTTATTACAGGAGGATTTCAGTACAGGAGTAAAGATGTCTTACTGCAATTGTGCAGGGCCTTGATGATACCTCACCCAGAGTATTATGTAAAGTTTTGGTCTCCTTGCCCAAGGAAGGATTTTTTGCCATAAATGTAGTGTAACGAAGGCCCACCAGACTGATCCCTAGGATGGAGGGATTTTCCTATGAGAAGAAATTATGGAGACTGGACCTTTATTCTCTATCATTTAGAAGAATGAGAGGTGATCGCATTGAAGTATACTTCCAGGGCACGATAGGGAAGTTGCAGGAAGGATGGCCAGGGGGTCTGGAAACAAGGGACACGGTCTCAGCATAAGTGGTGGGCCATTTGGGACGAAGATAAGGAGGAATTTCTTCACTCAGAGGGTGGTGAATCTTTGGAATTCTCTATCCCAGAGGGCTGTAGAAGCTCTGTCGGTAAGTATTTTCAAGACTGGGATTGATAGATTTCTATATATTAAAGATATCAATGGATATGGGGATAGTGCGGAAAAATGATGTTGAGGTCGAAGATCTGCTATGATCTAGTTGAAAAGCAGAACAGGCTCGAGGGACCGAATGGCATACTCCTGCTCCTATTTCTATGTTACTATGAATGGCGTTTTATTTAACAAGGAACCCAAAAAATTTTCTCCTGGCATGTCAGTAGTAAATGGATACTGCAATGCAGGGTGTGTCCTATTAGGGATCAAGGGTGATATAAGCTTAGAGGCGCAGGACAAAGCTAGAATACTTAATCAGTACTCTGTATCGGGGTTTACTAAAAAACAAGTTGCTGACAAAATATTAGTAGAATCAGCCATAGTAGAGGTAATGGATGAGGTGAAAATTGATAAGCAGGATGTGCTAGAAAGGCTTTTAACCAACCCTCTATCCATGCGAATATGCTACTCCCAACTCCATGAGTCCTTACCTTATGTATTCGCCTTATGTGTGGCACCTTATCAAATTCCTTTTGAAAATTCACGTATACTACATCTACTGGTTCCTCTTTATCCACCCTTCTTATAAAATTTCACAAAAATTTCAATTTAGTTTCAAAAACGATTTCCCTTTCATAAAACCATGCTGACTTTGTCTGATTGTACTATGGCACAGTTGTAAAGAGCGTGCACAAAACGAGGGACCAGGAGGTTCATGTGCTGAGATCTTTGAACTGACAGGACATATTGAAAGAATAGTTAGCAAAGTATATGGGATTTTGGGCTTCATCAAAAGCAGTCAAGTTTTGCTGAACTTTTATAAAGCTTTAGTTAGGTTTGAACGAGAGTTCTGGTCTTCACATTTTCAGAAGGATGTGAAGGTCCTTGAGAGGGTGCAGAGGAGATTTACCAGAATGGTTCCAGGGATGAGATAATTTATCTACAAGGTTAGGTTCGAGAAGTTAGGGATGTTCCCGTTCGAGAAAAGGAAATTGAGGGGGTATTTGATAGAGATGTGCAAGGTGTGCAGTTTTAGATACGGAAAAGCTGTTCCCATTAGTTGATGGTACAATGACCAGAGGACACAGATTTAAGGTTTTGGGCAAGCGATGCAGGGGATAAAGTAAGGAAGAACTTATATATATTTTTAATGCAGTGAGTGATAATGACCTGGAACTCACTCCGAAGAGGGTGGTGGGAGCAGAGACGATCAATGATTTCTAAAGAAAATTAGATGGGCACTTAAAGGAAATAATCCCTAAAGATAGAGCGGAGGGATGGATTGACTGGATTGTTTTACTGCCAGTTGGCAAGGACTCCTTCTGTGCGTATTTAATTCTATGACTGTATAATAACTTGGGGAGGACATATCACTTAACTTTCATTCAAAAAAAATCAGTCTCAGATTTACAATGAACAAATGACCTAACAACAATTATAATAAAAGCAAAATACAGCGGATGCTGGAAATCTGAAATAAAAACGATAAATGCTGGAAATATGCAGCAGGTCTGGCAGCATCTGTGGAGAGAGAGAAGCAGAGTTGACGTTTTAGGTCAGTGACCCTTCTTCAGAACTGGCAAATATTAGAAATTTGAAACGTTATAAGCAAGCAAAGCGGGGGTGGGGCAATAGTAAACAAAGGAGATGGTGTAGATAGGACAAGGTCACAGAATAACTGACCAGAAGTTCATGCAACAAAGGCAAGCAATTTGTTAATGGTGTGTTGAAAGAGAAAGCATTAGTTCAGATAGGGTGTAAACAGACTGAAAATTAAACAGCCAAATGTATAAACATGAAACAAAACAGTGGGTAAGGAAACTGATCAAACTAAGATGAAATAAATTAAAATAAACACAAAAAATAGCAAAAAAGAGAAAAAGAAAAAAATAACGAAAAATAAAAGTAAAAGTAAAATGGGGGGCCCGTCATGCTCTGAAACTATTGAACTCAATGTTCAGTTCGACAGGCTGTAGTGTGCTTAATCGATAAGTGAGATGCTGTTCCTCGAGCTTGCGTTGATGCTCACTGGAACACTGCAGCAATCCTGGAACAGAGATCTGAGCATGGGAGCATGGGGGAGTGTTGAAATAGCAAGCAACCGGAAGCTCGGATTCATGCTTGCAGACTGAGTGGAGGTGTTCCACAAAGCGGTCACCCAGGGTGCGTTTGGTCTCCCCAATGTAGAGGAGACACATTGCGAGCAGCGAATACAGTATACTAAATTGAAAGAAGTACAAGTAAATCGCTGCTTCACCTGAAAGGAGTGTTTGGGGACTGGGATAGTGAGGAGAGAGGAGGTAATGGGCAAGTATTACACCTCCTGCAATTGCAGGGGAAGGTGCCATGGGACGGGGAAGAGGTGGTGGGGGTAATGGAGCAGTGGACCAGGGTGTCACGGAGGGAATGATGCCTTCAGAATGCTAATAGGGGAAGGGAGCGGAAGATGCATCATGCGGGAGGTGGCGGATAGGGTGGAGGATGATCCTTAGGATATGGAGGCTGATGGGGTGGAAAGTGAGGACAAGGGAAACCCTGTCACGGTTCTGCGAGGGAGGGGAAAGGGTGAGGATAGAGGTGCAGGAAATGGGGCGGACACGGTTGAGGGCCCTGTAAACCACAGTGGAGTGGCGGGGGAAGGGGGGGGGGGAGGCGGGGTGTCCTCGGTTAAGAAAAAAGGAAGATATATAAGAAGCGCTGTCAGGGAAGGTAGCATCATCAGAGCATATGCATCAGAGATGGAGAAACTGGGAGAATGGAATGGAGTCCTTACAGGAGGCAGGGTTTGAAGAAGTGTAGTCGAGGTAGCTGTGGGAGTCGGTGGGATTATAATGGATATTAGTAGACAATCTATCCCCTGAGATGGAGACAAAGAAATCGAGGAAGGGAAGGAACGTGTCGGAGATGGACCATGTAAAGGTGAGAGAAGGGTGGAAATTAGAAGCAAAGTTGATAAAGTTTTCCAGTTCGGGACAGGAGCAGGAAACGACACCGATACAGTCATCAATGTACCAGAAGAAGAGTTGGCAGAGGTGGCCAGAGTAGGACTGGAACAAGGAATGTTGGACAGATCCAACAAGAAGACAGGCATAACCAGGACCCATGTGGGTACCCATAGCAATACCTTCGACTTGAAGGACGTGAGTGGAGTTGAAGGAGAAGTTGTTCAAAGTGAGAACAAGTTCAGCCAGGCGGAGGAGGGTGGTGGTGGATGGGGACAGGTTGGGCCTCTGCTCAAGGAAGAAGCGGAGAGCCCTCAAACCATCCTGGTGGGGGATGGAGGTTTAGAGCGATTGGACGTCCAGAGTGAAGAGGAGGCGGTTGGGGCCAGGAAACAGGAAATTGTCAAAATGACGTATGGCATCAGCAGAGTCACGGATGTGGGTGGGCAGAGACTGGACCGGGGACAGAAGATAGAGTCAAGATAGGGAAAAAGAACTTCAGTGGGGCAGGAGCAGGTTGACACAATTTGTCTGCTGGGACTGTCCTGTTTGTGTATTTTGGGAAGGAGGTAGAAGTGGGCTGTCCGGTGTTGCGGGACTCTGAGTTTGGAAGCTGTACAGCGAAGATCTCCAGTGGAGGTTAGTTCAGTGACGGTCCTGTGGACAGTCGCTTGATATCCGATGGTGAGTCATGGTCCTGAGCGAGGTAGGAAGAAGTATCTGAGAGTTGGCGCTGAGGCTCTACAAGGTAGAGTTCGGTACGCCAGACAACAACAGCACCACCCTCGTCTGCAGCTTTAATAACAGGGTAGTAGCCTCGTATTTCTGAGCTAACCACATTGTATTTCCCTTCTAACCATGGTCTGAAAATACTGAGATCCAGGAAGTAGTCCAGTCAGTAACACAGTTGCAGGGCAAAGTAACACTGATATTTTCAAAAAGGAACACCGCAATCTACACAAATCCAGTTAAGTGCTACATCTGCCTTCAGTACTAGCACTTGCATTTCAAATGTTCCGACTCAATTTTGTTACAGGGTGTATCATTTTTCTTCAGAATTCTTAGACGTATGTATTCATTGCCCTTCAGATTCACAGAACTATCTTTTCAGCACACCTGCCTCAAAAAATATACCTGCTACCAACAGCGACAAGAAATTAATTTAAAGCTTTCACAATTCCTATTTCTTAATGGGAGTACATTTTCCACTGAGCAGGCAGAAGAGGATTTTAAAAAAGAAGTTATTTGCAGGATACTCAACCAGGAACTCCACTCACTAAGATAGATGGTTCCATACTACAACTAGCATTTCTATAGCACCTTTAACAGAGTGCCATGCCACAAGACACTTCACACCATGCACCATCAGGAAATATTAGGACAGGAGGACTAAAGCTCAGTCAAAAAAAATAGGCTTTAAAGGGATGTCAGAAGGAAAGAGGTAGAAAGGCAGAAAGATTTAGGGACAGAATTCCAGAATTGACATCCTATACAGCTGAAGGCACGGACATCAATGATGGAATAATTAAAATCAGGGCTTCCCAAGAGACCAGAATAGGATGAGTGCAGAAATAGTCGAAGGTTGCAGAGCTGGAGGATGTTCCAGTGATAGCGACAGGATAGACTATGGTGGGATTTGAAAACAAGGATGCGAACTTTAAAACATAGGTAATGCCGGAACGGGAGTCCATGTAGGTGAGCGAGGACTAGGTCATGGTAGTGAGGCTCTGTCTTCAAAGGTCTGCATTTCAACTATGCATTAACTGATGCTTGACATTAGATGATTAAAGTTTCACTGTGGCAGTTTATTTGCCATGTTAAGTTTATGGTTTCCAACTGCTGATGTCCCTGTCTCACCGCAGTTACTGCCCCCTTCTCGCCATCTCCATCTGCTGGTGTTCCTGTCTCACTGCAGTTACTGCCCATGTCGCCATCTCCATCTGCTGGTCTCACTGTCTCACTGCAGTTACTGCCCGCGGCTCACCATCTCAATTTGCTGTTGTCCCTGAATCACTGCAGTTACTGCCCCTCTCGCCATCTCCATCTGCTTATGTCCCTGACTCATTGCATTTACTGCCCCTCTCGCCTTCTACATCTGCTGGTGTCCCTGACTCATTGCAGTTTTTTCCCCTCACACCATCTCCATCTGCTGGTCTCGCTGTCTCACTACAGTCACTGCCCCCTTCTCACCAACTCTATCTGCTGGTGTCCCTGCCTCACTGCAGTTACTGACCCTGCTCACCATGGCTCTCTGCTGGTCTCACTGTCTCACTGCAGTTACTGTTAGCCCCACCCACCCCCTCACCATCTCCGTCTGCTGGTCTCACGGTCTCACTGCAGGTACTGCTCCCCTCTCACTTTCTGCCTGTCTCTCCCTGCAGTTACTGCCCCTCTCACCATTTCCACCTGCTGCTGCCCCATCACACCGCCATTACTTCCCCCTCTCAGCATCTCTATCTGCTGGTGCATCTGCCTTACTGCAGTTGCTGCCCCTCTCACTGTCTCCATGTGTTTCTGACCGCTGATTCACTGCAGTAATTGCTCCTCTCAGCATCTCCATCTGCCGGTGTTCCGGTCTCGCTGCAGGTACTGTCCCTCTCACCATCTCACACTGTCTGTGATTCGCAGCTTTGTTCATTTTGCTGTGGGTCCAGGGTGGGTTTACTTGAATCCAGTTGAGTTTTTCCATGATGTGTTTTCTAAGAAACAATTCATGAAATGTCTGCAGAGCTAGTCCCACCTCAATAGATCAGATTAGCAATAAAATATAATCTCAAAATCAGATATAAAATCATTTCTGTGCTCAGTGCTGTAAAAACAAATATACTTTCTGTTCTGTGGGGAGTGTAGGAATATGATTTCGTTCCAGTGTTTGAAACCCTTCAGCTCTTTCTATGATTTCACAAATTTAGCAATGATATTTAAAGGGTATTTCACCACGTTCTTCAGCTCCTGTCTGAATTTAGTCTGGGTCACAGTGTAAAGACACGTGTTGGTGCAGAAACCGATAGCCTGCAGCATTTTTGATGTTCTGTGCATGATACAGTGAGGGTCAGTGAAGGAGTAATATTACTGAATATCTGCAATTTTTTTTATTCATTCATGTGGCCAGGCCAGCATTTATTGCCCATCCCTAACTTCCTTAACTGAGTAGCTTGCTAGGCCATTTCGGAGGGCATGTAAGAATCAACCACATTGCTGTGGGTCTGGAGTCACAGGCCAGACCAGGGAAGGACAGCAGATTTCGTTCCCTAAATGATATTAGTGAAACAGATAGGTTTTTGCAACAATTGACAATGGTTTCATGGCCATCGTTAGACTAGCTTTTTAATTCCAGATTTATTAATTGAATTCAAATTCCACCTTCTGCTGTGGTGGAATTTGAACCCATGATCCCCAGAGCAATACTCTGGGTCGCTAGGTTACTAATCCACTGACAATACCACTACGGCACCGCCTCCCCTTCGGGCATAAATGATAAATGCAACCAGTGGCGCCTATAACAATATAAAACTGCCGGATATACTGAAGAGTAAAATAATTGATTTTCTGCGATCTCCATCGCTGGGTCCCTTTGTTTCTCTCGATGGCTGTGGCCCCGGAATCCCCTGTGGACTTTACTGGTGAATAAAATATGTCTGACCATCAGAACATTGAGCAGCAAAATCAGGAAGACCGGGATACAAGGGGTAAAAATGTAGTGAAACAATTCAAATGCCCCCCATGTGGAAGAAGTAAAGAAGCTCGGTTTATAAACACAACCTCTGGGAACGTTATCAATAATGTTACGTGGTTTATATATAAAGTAAATTGGGGCATTCTCTAAACAGCCCAGCACACTCAGGGTTCCGACAACCACAGCCGCCGTTTTCTCGGCGCAATATAGGTAGGTGGTAGGGAAATATAGGGACAGGTGGGGATGTTTGGTAGGAATATGGGATTAGTGTAGGATTAGTATAAATGGGTGGTTGATGGTCGGCACAGACTCGGTGGGCCGAAGGGCATGTTTCAGTGCTGTATCTCTAATCTAATCTAATCTAATCTAATATTTTGTTTTCAGCTTCTCGCAAGCAATAGCCAACAATCGATCAAAGGTGAAAGCGACTGTGAGCCAGACAGAGATCACTGTGGCTGCAGAAAGCAGAACATCAATGAGAGAACAGACAGGAGTAATTCTCAGGAATGAATCTGGGAAATAAATTAAATCAATCCAGGACTATATGGGTTCAGTGATAACGACCAGGAGATCAAACACTGCCATTCCCACCAAATAGACAGTGATGCATTTGGAGAGACCGCACTTTCCTCAGGACAGGATCACAATCGCCACCAAGTTAACTGGAAGAGAGAGAAAAGGAATCATAGAAATTACTGATCAGATCGAGAGGCTAAGCGGCAGCTTCACAGGATATGGGCTGAAATCTGCAGGTTTATTGCAGCATCGAACAGTTAAAACTGATTCATTGACCTGGGCAGTGTTTTGCCACAGTGAAATGTTTGAAACACAATTATTAATAATGAATTGGGAAATTGATACAGAAAGTGAATAAAGGCACCACCGGATCCACTTGACGGGCTGAGTGAGAGTGCAGTCCCGGTGTGGAAGGGAGAAGGCGTTTTACAGAGTGTTATGCCAATGGGTTAAATTGGGATTTGGCTCCTGAATGGCGGCTGGGGAGGTCTGGGGACAGAGGGAGGTGAAGATGGCTTGTTGCTGTGCGTTCAGGGAGCTGATAGCGGCTGGCACAAAATGGGAAAAGGCTGAGAGCTGCTGCGGTGAGTTTGAAGGTTGGGATTTATTTGAAAGAGGCAGCTGAAGGTGGAACCAGTGAATGAGATTGAGAGGGAGAGAAGAAAAAGTATATGTTTGAGCTGGAGAAGAGACAGGAACAGATGGTTTGGGAAAGTGGATAATCTAAAGCACTGGATGAGGAGACAGAGGATTAAATACAGTGAGAGGAGTGGCTGAGATTCACAGGGAGAGACTGCAGCAGAGTGTTAGAGGAAATCTAATCTATAGATCTCAGCCTTCTTCTTCTTTGGCTTCCTTGTCTTGAGAGACAATGGGTAAGCGCCTGGAGGTGTTCAGTGGTTTGCAGTTCTAGATTGACAGACTCTTCCACAGGTGCTACAGATAAAATTGGTTGTCGGGGCTGTTGCACAGTTGGCTCTCCCCTTGCGCTCTGTCTTTTTTCCTGCCAACTGCAAAGTCTCTTTGACTCGCCACACTTTAGCCCCGCCTTAACGGCTGCCCGCCAGCTCTGGCGAATTCTGGCAACTGACTCCCACGACTTGTGATTAATGTCACAGGACTTCATGTCGCGTTTGCAGGCGTCTTTAAACCGGCGACATGGACAGCCGGTGGTTCTGATACCAGTGACGAGTGTCGTTGGGGATCCTGCCATCTTCCAGGCAGCTGCGATTCACAGGGAGGGACTGCAGCCGAGTGTTAGAGGAAATCTAATCTACAGATGTCAGTAACACAACTCAATTCATACATTCAAGCAATAATACCTGTCGATATTGGTGTTGGAAAACAGTTCATTGGTTATACAATATATTCAATGCATTTAGTTTGTACAGGCAATTAAATATAAATTTTAATATATTTCTGATATCAGCCTCGCTGTTTATTGAATTCAGCAGTCGCAGTGATTTTAAAGTGCAGTATTTAAATAATGAATTACTATCAGTGAAGAACTGATTCTATTCTGTTTATTCAGTCAGTAAGTAAGGAATAGGAACTTTCTACAAAACAAAATGAGGACCTGACAGAAATCAACACAGAGGATCAAGTCCAACAGTAAAATTATCAGAATCTGCCAACAGACAACATGAACTCATAGTTTCTCTCACTAATTGCTCTGGATATTCCCGCAGTTTATGTCAGTGAATTATTCACACCGCTGTTTCTTTCCCTTTCACTTTCCTTCTGGTTATCTCTTTCCCTGCTCCTTTTCTTCTGCCTTCTCTCAATCGCCCGACCTATCTCTCTGGAGCACTCACGCTCTGCTAGCTATTACTTAATGCTACTTTTCACATACAACTTTTTCTTAACATTCTGTGCCTGTGTTCTGTTCACCAGCCCCTTGTTCAATGATTCTATTCTCAGAGTGAGTTTGTTCAATGGTGAAACCTCTGTGAATAATTAATTTGTCTACAGATTGCCCAAACCTCCTCCTGTTCACCGACACTCTTCACTTCATCTACAATGCATGGAATAAATAGTATCGAATGCTTCTTCCAGACAAAATTCACAACGATTGAAATTCATTCTCCTGGAATTATAAAGTACACTGTTAGAATGTTAGAATGTGGGATTGTTTAATTAATAAAACACCAACATCAGCGCTGCCGCTGATAATCTACATATACAAGGAAAGGCTCTTGATTCCAACTGAAAGAGTGTAAACCAATAAAACATCACATCAGTACTTTCTATTTCACAATGTTGTCCGGTTACAGTGAAGGATCCATAGTGAAGGAGAGAAGGCGATATGAAACAGTCAGCAGCAAACTCGGTTCAGTAGCCAGACCTCTGATGCAGCATCAGACAGACACAGAATGAAATAATATTTTATAACAATAAATACATTGAAATCCCAATTAAACTGTACCATGTAATTGGAGAGGGAGGACATTGTTCTGTCCTCTTGTAACACTGAGACCATGAGATGTCGCATTACCAGTCACTGAAAACACTGTCATAAAAAATATTGCCGTACAGGTTAGAACCACAACATGAACCTGTTGAAAGCTCCAAATAGTCTGATTCCTTCTGTGAGCCGAGATACCTGATTCAAATGTATTCATTACACAGAATAATCCAGTAACAATACCAGATTTGGATAAACAAAGGTCATTGCAGAAATAACGTAGCTCAGACAAGACAGAAAAAGCTGAAAGTTAGGAGGTGCCATCAACCAGCTGCTGGAACAGGCGGTTGTGTAAAACTCACAGTGAGAAATAATACCAAGGACACGGTGCAGTTAACAACGATTTACACAATTCACAACTGATAAACAGGCTTACCAAGAACACCAATTGCAGCAAGTACAAGATAATAAATGGATAGGGTCTGAGGCAATAATGGATATCCCATTTTTCTGAGAAGCAGAGACTTCTGTTAGCCTAGAACCCAAAGCTCCAGCAGACACTCTGAGCTCATCTATTCCAATGGGTGCGGATTTGAAAAGGTGAGAAGTCTCCACTGACACGGTTATATCACTTATCTTTGCTATTAGTTACACTCACCTGAACAAACATGCTGTATCAGCAGCTTTGAATATGGTGGAGAGCGTTCAGGGGAGGTTTAATAGATTGACACCTGGAATGAGCTGGCTGCCTTATGAGGAAAGTTTGGACAGCCTGGTTTTGTTTTCACTGGAGTTTAGAAGACTGAGGAGAGACTTGATTGAAGTATATGAGATCCTGAATGGTCTTGATAATGTGGATGTGGAAAGTATGTTTCTTCTTGTGGGGGAGTCTAGAACTCGGGGGGCACTGTGTTAAAATTAGGGGTCGCCCTTTTAGGACAGAGATGAGGAGGATTTATCTCTCTCCGAGGGGTGTGCGACTTTGGAATTCTCTGCTTCAGAAGCTGGTGGAGGCGGGGTCATTGAATATTTTAAGATGAAGGTAGATAGATTCTTGTTAGGCATAGGAATCAAAGATTATCGGGGATAGATGGGAGTGTGGAACTCGAGACATAAACAAATGAGCTGTGATCTTATTGAAGGGTGGAAAAGACTCGAGGGGCCAAATGGCCAACTTCTGCTCCTAATTCGTAAGTCTGTATATTTGTATATTTACCTGTTTTGTCGACATTGGGTAATGTCGCCAGTAAAATTAGAAACGTTCCAACACTTGACTCCATTTCTCCAGTTCAATTCTGTCAGGCCACACGTCAATGTCAACGGGTCCAAAACTATGCTGCTGATGGTCAGTTCTTACCAAATCCCGCTCACCCATTAACCTCACCTTCACTGACCCTCATTGGCTCCCATTTCCTTAGCACCTTATAATTAAAAAATTCATATCATTGTGTTAAAATCCCTCCATGTCCTCACCCCTCTCATCTCTAGCCTCTGCTCCAAACGTGCAGCAAACCTATCCGTGATCTCTCGATACCTCTGACACTGACCTCTTGCACAGCGACTGACATCACTTGGTTCCATTCTCACTAATCTGATTGTGGCCAGAACATCTCCAGCAATTGCTCCTCTTTTCACATCAGCACCATTACCTGTGGAGTCCCTGAACTTTCCATTCTTGCTCCCTCATCTTTAATATCTAAATGTTGTCCACTGGTGACACCATCTGCACGCATGCGGTCAGCTTCCTTATCTGTGCAGACAACAGCCAGCTCCAGCTCTCCAACATCTCTCTCGACCCTCTACTGCCTCTGTGTTATCAGGTTCTAACAGTATGTTTTCCATGAGCTGACTTTTCATCCAATTAAACATGGGGAAGAGTGAAGTCTCCATCTTTGGTCACACTACAAACTTCAGACCTTTGTCACCGATGCCATTACCCTCCTGCCTGTTGTCTCAGCATGAATATGATGCGATGTAAACTCTGATTCCGAGGACCACTGCATTTTTTGCTATCTTTGAATGACTTACATCTTGAAATACAGAGCAGCATCTGAAAATGTGCCAATGATAGCAAACCTGGAGAAGCTGCGCATAGGACATGGACAGAATGGAATTTAATACAGACTAGTGTGAGGTGATGCATTTTGAAGAAGGGATATAGAGAGGCAATGTAGACTTAGTGATACAGTGTTAAACACGTGAGCAGGAAGAGCAGGAACAGAAGAAAACCCAAGCATGTGAACATACAAATTAGGAGCAGGAGGAGGCCATTTGGCCCATTGAGCCTGCTCCACCATTGAACAAGTTCATGGCTGGTCTGATTGTAACCGCAATTCCACATTCCTGCCTACACCCAATAACCTTACATCCCCTTGCTTATCAGGAACCTATCTTCCACTGCTGTTAAATATTTAAAGTCTCTGTTTCCCCTGCTTTTTGAGGAAGGAGGTACCAAAGACCATAACACTCAGAGAGAGAAAAAATTCTCCTCATCTCTGTCTTAAATAGGTGACCCCTTATTTGAAACTGTGTCCCCTAATTCTAAATTCTCCCCACAAGAGGAAACATCCTTTCCACATCAATGCTGTCAAGGCCCCTCAGGACCAAGTCTCGTCTTACTCTTCTAAACTGCAGCTGACACAAGCCTAGTCTGACCAATCTTTCCTCATAAGACAACACGGCCATTCCAGCTATTAATCCAGTAAAGATTTTCTGTACTGCTTCCAACGCATTTACATCCTTCCTTAAATAAGGAGACCAACACTGTACACAGTACTCTAGATGTGGTCTCATCAATGTCTCTCATAGCTGAAGCATAAGCTCCCTGCTTTTGAATTCAATTCCACTCGCAATAAACGGTAATATTCTTTTAGCTTTCCTGATTACGTGCTGTAATTGTATACTAACATTTTGTGAACAATGCACTAGGATACCTCGATCCCTCTGCATCTCGGAGATCTGCAATCTCTCAACCTTTAAATCAGATGCTTCTTTTTTTTATTCTTCCCGTCAAAATGGACAATTTCAAATTTCCCACGTTATACTCCATTGGCCAGATATTTTCCCACTCACTCAATATATCTGTATCCCTTTGTAGCCTCCTTATGACCTCTTTACAACATAATTTCCTACCTATATTTGTGTCATCAGCAAATTTATCAAGCATACCTTCGGTTCCTTCATCCACGTCATTTATATAAATTGCAAAAACGTTGTAGCTGCAGCACTGGTCTCTGTGGCAATCCACTCATTACATCTTGCCAACCATAACATGCCTGCTCTATTTATGCCTACTCTCTGTTTCCTGTTAGATAGCCAACCTTCCATCAATACCAATATGTTATCCCCTTGTTATCAACTCTAGATCAATGAAGAGAGCAGGAGGGAATTCCAGGATCAGCATTGGCATCCTCAAAATGAGGTGTCAACCTCGTGAAGCTACAACCCAGGACTACTTGCATGCCAAACAATGTAAGGAGCATGCGAAATGCAGAAGTATACGATCCCATAATCAACGGATCAAATCTAAGCTCTGCAGTCCCGCCACATCCAGCCGTGACTGATCGTGGACAATTACACAACGAACTGGAGGAGGTGGCTCCGCAAAAGTCCCCATTTCCAATAATGGAGGAGCTCATCACATTACTGTAAAAGGTAAGGCTGAAGCATTTGCAACAATCTTCAGCCAGAAGTGCCGAGTGGATGATCCATCTCAGCCTTCTCCTGAAGACCCCAGCGTCACAAATGCCAGTCTTCAGCCAATTCCATTCACTCCACATGAAACGACTGAATGCAATGGATACTGCAAATGCTATGGGGCCTGACAACATTCCTGCAATCGTACTGAAGATCAGTGCCCCTAGCCAAGCTGTTCCAGTACAGCTACAGCACTGACATCAACCCAGCAATGTAGAAAATTGCCGAAGTAGGTCCTCTGCAGAAAAGGCAGGACAAATCCAACCCGGTCAATTACCACCCCATCAGCCTTCTCTCGGTCAACATTGACTGCCAAGCGCTTTTGTGACCCAGACCTGAAAAGTCCTAAATGTGAAACTGTGTAAAGATTTGTTATAATTCCAGAATAATGCTGGTATTTTAGACTGTGATCTGAATTATGCAGTGAAATGAAACGCCTAGGGGCCATTTTAATTCCGTTTATTCAGGATCTGAATGTGGATTTCTCTTTCTATCCTTCTATGAGAGAGGGGATGGGGGTCACCAGTGTCTGTGTGCTTTCACAATGAGGCAGATGTGGAGTGAAACACACAGAAATAGTGGGAGAGTGAGAGACAGAACCAACTGGGAATGACAGGTTAAACACAAAGGGAGAGACACAGCGTCTGGAGGTCTGCAGTGTTTCATCACTGCCCAACTCCCAGCCCCTGTAAAGAAACTCCCCGCAACCGCCCCCAGCCCCACCACACACCCTCCGCCACCCCCAACCACAGATCTCACCCTTGCGAGATGTTTGAGTTTTAATAACAAATGCTGGGGCAGTGATTAATTGTTCATCACAGTTGATGAGAAAAGTTCACAGTTTCTGGGAACAGAATGGAGCCGAATGCTGCAAATGTGTGTCTTCAATCTGCAGCAACATATTGTCCACAATGGGGTTCAGAGTGAAAAGTTTGCAGGTTGTTTGAAAGCAGCTCCTTGTCATGTCCCTGCTCAGAGCTGGCTCTGCTACCTGGATTGACAGAACAATGGGCATGTACTCTTGCTGTTTGTTTATTTGATGTTCAAAATCATTTGCTTCGTTTTAATCAATTGTATTTCTCTCATTCATAAGGAGAATCTTTTCAGAAGCTGAAGCTTTGAAGATGCCGAGAGAGAATCTTTTGTCACGTGGAATTCTCAGACAACAGCTTGAACCAGAGAGGAGAATAGTAATAAATACATGTGTGTTATTGTCGAATTCACTTTTAGATGCAAAAAAGAAGACCTTGTGTTTTCGGGGCGAATATAAAAGCACAGTGCTGGAAATTCTCAGTATTTCCTCACTGCTTTTATTTCAAGTTTCGAGCTTCTGCAGTCTTTTGATTTTGTGTTTTAGGACTGCCTTTTTGCCACAAGGGAGGGGGCTGGAGGAGCCTCTGAAGCAAATAGTTTGGGAAGCGCTGCTCCAGAACTGTCAATGCAATCCTGTAGATTTCCCTGTCTCCATCTCTTGCTGCAACTTGTTCCCTACAACACCCCCCCCCCACACCCCCCCGCAGCATGTTCCTAGCTCTGTTCCTTCGCATCTTTAAATCCCTATCTCTGTATCTCTCAACATCCTTTAAATCTCTGCCCCTCTCTGGAGTCTCACAAATTTCCCTTTTCATCCTCTTTCTGCGACACTCTGCATCTTGATGTCTCTCTTAGTTCATTTCTCTCTCATTCAGTTCCACATCTCTGAATCTTTCCATCCCTGCCTCTCCTTGCCTGCAATATTATTACTGCATCTCTCTCCTCCCACTCTGGGACACCCCTCTCTATTCTATGAACATATCTTAGTTTGTATCTCTGCCCCTCGACATCTTTCTGTCTTTCTATCTCTCTCTTTATCTGGGATATCTCTTAATAACGACATCACTGCTGCATTCTCTAGCTATACATCTCCAGCTCTCGCTCTCTATCTCTCTTTTTCTCTGTAAATCTTCATCTCTCTATCCATCTATCTCTCTCTCTCTCTCTCTCTGCTTTTCTCGACATTTTTTTTCTCTGCCCTCAGTTTCTCTCACTGGTTTCTGGCTCCTTGCCTATATGTCATTCTTCATCTCCCTCTCCATTTATTTCTCTCTCTCTCTCCCTCACTCAGTTCTGTCCTAATCCCTGGATCTCTGTTTTCTGTGTCTCTGTTCCTCTGTCTGGGCATGGATGCGAATTCGCTGCCATGTGAATTCGTTACCACAGAAAGCAGTTGAGGCTAAAACATTGTATGTTTTCAAACAGGAGTTAGATATTGCTCTTGTGTCTAAAGGGATCAAAGGATATGGGGCTAAAGTGGGAACAGGTTACTGAGATGGATGATCAGCCATGATCATAATGAATGGCGGAGCAGACGCGAAGGGCCGAATGGCCTACTCCTGCTCCTATTTTCTGTGTTTTATGTGTATGCTTTCTATGGTGTTGTACAGGGTGATAGCGAATCGGGATCCTGCTTTCCATCTGTCCCGAGATTTGCTCCAATTGAGGCAAAAAAGGGGAGAGATGTTGAATAGGCGGCCGATTCACAAGAAACGTCTCCAACTGCGGTTTACACTATTGGCACCAAGTCCAAGTCCAGCCCACTGTTTCTTTGCCTCTCTGTGTACCTGCTCCCCGTCTGTCTCTGCCTGTCCTCTTGTGGCTCAATGGGTGAACGGACAAATCAGCCATGATCTAACATTGGTGGACAGGCTGAAAGGGCGGAATAGCATCCCCTTGTCCCAGTGTTAGCGTGTGCGTCTGTATGTGTGTGCCTCAGTCTGATTTCTTAATGCCAAGGGGTTGATGGGGCGAACAGGTGAAACACCATTCTGCAGGTAGAGATGTATCTGTGGCTCAGATCTTCCTATGCATTAAAGGCTCAGAATGTCAGTCAGCCTCTGTGGTCCTTGCTCTATGCCGGGCCCTGTGTTTGGCCGGACACGCGTTAAACGTGCCAGGTGTGTGGGAGCTATTTGATAGAATTCCAGCAGCTCATCCAGATTTGAATTAATATGAATTAAAGACTGTCGGGAGACGGAGCCACACCCAGGAAAGTGATGGAAGTTGAAATTACACGGGGGTGGGGAGGCTGTTGACAGGGACGGGATTGATACAGGGGACGGGAGTGGGGCTGTTCACTGAGGAGATGATACAGAGGAGGAATTAGTAGAGGGGGTGCCTTTAAAGGGCAGGGGGTGTTTAGAAAAGGAGGTGTGTTTACAGCAGTGTCATGGGGATAATTAGAGGGAATCATTCACAGATGGAATTAGAAAATGTTCAAAATGGGAACATGGATTCTCCAGGTGTAAAATGGAAAGGGGACTTCTCCAGGTTTAAAATGGGGTAGGGTCTTCTCCAGGTTTAAAATGGGAGTGGAAACAAATGGGGGTCTGTTCTCGAGGGGGACAATTGGGTGGGAGGCCTGGGACAAGGGGGCTATTAGACAAGCGTCTGTTCACAGAGAGGTGGGATTTGTGGGGGGAGAATTTGCAGGGGGAATTTGCTCGGGGGGCAGGCTGATGGGGAAGGTCAGTTTATGGTGACATTTACGGGGGAAGAAATTTCCGGGAAGTGGGGTGGAATTTGCTTGGGCGAGAAATTTGCGGGAGAAAATTTGCAGGCCGAAATTTGCGGGGGATATTTGTGGAGGGGGGATTTCCGGGGGAGGAATTTGCTGGGGGAGAAATTTGCATTGCAGGGAAATTTGCGTGAGGGTTAAATCTTCGGGGGGGACAGAATTTGAAAGGGGGGGGGGGAATAAATCCAGGAAGACAGAGAAAGTCAGAAAGAGCCGAAGTGGGAGCAATCGAGTAAAGACAGCAAGAGGCAGAAACGAGAAGAAAAAAGTGGGGCAAAAACAAGAAATGCTGGATTCACTCAGCAGGTCTGGCAGCATCTGTGGAAAGAGAAGCAGAGTTAACGTTTCGGGTCAGTGACCCTTCTTCGGAACTGACAAATATTAGAAAAGTCACAGATTATAAACAAGTGAGGTGGGGGTTGGGCAAGAGATAACAAAGGAGAAGGTGCAGATTGGACCAGGCCACAGAGCTGACCAAAAGGTCACGGAGCAAAGGCAAACAATATGTTAATATTGCATCCGCAGTATTTTGCTCACCTCACTTGTTTATAATCGGTGACTTTTCTAATATTTGTCAGTTCCGAAGAAGAGTGAAAGAAATGGAAGATGATGCTGATAGTAGTAGGCAGGATTAAATGGGAATGGATGGGAAGACGCACGAGTAGCATAACCACTGGTAGGGAACAGCTGGGCTAAATGGCCTGCTTTATGTTCATAGTCCAAAAGAAATGTGCTTCGTTTTCCAGCACCCTCACATCATTCATGTTTTCCCTGAGAGCAGCATTGAACCTTCACGAGATAGGGGCAGTTACATCATTCTGACTCCTACAGGTGAGGTGGGTACTAAGTGATTCATTGGTCTATACTGCAGAGCATAAAGCATGCGCAACAGTAATTTCATTGGAGGGAGGGAAGCTCTGACACTGATGTTCTTTCATTATTTCCTTTCATGTAAAATGTGCCCTTGAGAAAACAATCCTTGACACTTAAGGACGACATTCCAGCAAAGGAGGCAGTGCAGGAGATTACACAAGGATGTGCTGATTCCTGCATCTGAGGTGGGTAATAAGTGCTTCATTGGCGACGTTATCAATTGGTGCCTTCACTGCAGAACTTAAAAAGGTGTGCACAACAGTAATTTCAGTGGATGGAGGGAGGCAAGCTCTGACTCTGATTTGCTTTTTTTCTTTTCATGTAAAACATGCCGTCGAGAAAACAATCCTTGAGACTTAAGGTCAGCATTCAAGCAACGAAGGCAACTGGCTCATGCTGCGGAGCTCATCACGATGTGGAAAGGAACATTGCATTTATGGATGAATTGGGAATGCATATTGGGATGCGCTTGGGGAACATTCACCAAGAGAAGACTGAGCTCAGACTCTTGTGACTTTGCCTTCTTCACATGGACAATACAGTCGTGGAATAGAGAGCCAAGCGTTCATTCACCACAAGGCTCTCCAGGAACAATTTGTTTAGCTGTGCATAGCAGAGACACGGCCTGTCTGTCTAACGGGAATGCTGGACACAATACTCATGTATCCATGCACAGCAGTTCCTTGGATACTTAATGAACTTAATAAAACTTTTCAATAATTAAACCCAGAATTGTTGAGGTTTTGTTTTGCATGCTATTTCCCCGACTTTGCAACTGCATTTCAGATATTCAACTATGGTGGAGGGGTGGAGGTAGGGGGGTAGAGGGGGTGTGGGTGAAGAGGGGGAGGGAGGGGAAGGTGAAGAGGGGGAGGGGTGGGGAGAGCGGGGAGGGGTGGGGAGTGCGGGTAAGGGTGGGGAGAGGGAGCATGCAAAATGCAGTGACCAGACAGTTGCAATGCCTGAAGTACTGTGGAGAAGTAGAGAAAGCAACTGGGTAGGGGAGAAAGCAACTGGATTGGGCATCCGCAGCTGGAGGGAACAGCTGAATGGAGAGGGCCAGAAGTGAGAGGCCATAGAGAGCCGCGGGGAGCGAGCGTGCGAAGACCTTGGTGTCACCGGGTCCAGGGACAGGCCAATAAGTCTTTTGCTGTTGTGTTTATGGCACATGCACAGAGCAAGGCACTCCTCCTCTGTTCCGCTGCTCCCCCCACTCTCTCCCCTCCCTCCCTCTCCCCCTCTCACTCCCCCTCCCTCTTTCTTTCTCTCCCTCAGTCCCACTATCCAACTTTCCCGCTCCCTCTCCCTCCTCCCCCCTCCCTCTCCATCTTACCCCCCTCCCTCTCCCTCTTTCGCCCCTCTCCCTCTTTCCCCCTCCCTCTCCCTCTTTCCCCCTCTCCATCTTTCCCCCTCCCTCTCCCTCTTTCCCCCCTCCCTCTCCCTCTTTCCCCCTCCCTCTCCCTCTTTCCCCCTCTCCCTCTTCCCCCTCCCTCTCCCTCTTTCCCCCTCCCTCTCCCTCTTTCCCCCCACCCTCTCCCTCTTCTCCCCCCACACTCTCCCTCTTCCCCACCCCCCCGGTCACCGCTACCGCTGGTCCTCCCGCGCTGCTCTCCCCGCCCCCCGCGCTGCTCTCCCCGGCCCGCTCCACTCTCTCACTCCGGCCATTGTGTTCTGCCACGTGTTTGTTAGGTTTCATCTCTGTGATTCTTTGAGCAGCGCCATCTTTAGTCCTGGCAGCTGCTGCAGTCGCAAGCTGTGACGTTTTCGTGGCACATGCTGCGTTTGCGCAAGTGCCAAAACAGCTCCACCGACCAATCGCATTGTCAACAATTGCGTTATTTTCCATATTATTGAATTGATCTTGTTGATTCTTGGTGTCTCTATTGCAAATATAACTGATCTGCCAGCAGTGGACACTGAATCCAGGGACAAAAGAAATCCTGATTCACTCTGTTCCTGCCTTTTCTCAGCTGAAATGTTAACTTTGAGTCTTTGATTTGGGACCACGTTCAGAGTTGCAGTAGATAAACTACTGTCGGTGATATTAGGGGGCTGACATTGTAGATGTCCATTGGGGGCGAGACGGGCAGTCACCGAGTGATAATATCACTGGGCTAGTAATCTAGAGGGCCAAACTCATGACCTGTGGATCTGGGTTCAAATCCAACATGGCAGCTGCTGGAATTTAAATACAATCAATTAACAAAAGTCTGCAATTGAAAGCAAGTCTGTGCAATGGTGCCACGAAACTATAATATTTTGCTGTAAAAAAAAACACAAGTGGTTAGCGAATTCCTTCATAGGATGGCAATCTGTCATCCTTACATGGTTCGGCCTACATGTGGCTGCAGACCCAGAGCAATGTGGCCGGCCCTGAACTGCTCTCTGAAACGACCAAGCAGGCTGTTAAGGGCAACAAATGCTGACCTTCCAGCGCAGCTCACAGCACGAGAAAGAATAAAAGAAAATCTTCTCTCCTCTCTTTCACTGCAGATATTTACCTGTTTATTCTGCAGTGGTTAATGGCTCCAGTAAAATTAGAACTGTGCCAACTGCTGACTTCCGTTCCCCCAGTTCACTGCTGAGCAGACACCCAAATCCCACCTTCCCTCACTATCAACTCCTCCAAATCCCGTTTCCATGTCCAACCCTCATCAAGTCCATCTCGCCCAACATCTTCAGACTAACTGACCTGTATTGGCTACCAGTCCTTTAAGTACCGCAATTTATAATTTTTATCGTTGGGTTATACTTCTTCCATGTCCTCACCACTCCTCATCTCCAGCCACTCCTCCAAACCTGCAGCAAATTCATCCGAGATTTCCCCATATTTCTGACATTGGTATCTTTCAGTGGGGTTATTCCCGCCTGGTTCCAGTATTACTGATCTGATTGTAACCAGAGCATCTCCAGCAATGTCCTCTTTTCACACCCCAGCACTGTTACCTCTGGAGTCCCATATCTTTCCATTCTTGTTCCCTCCTCTTCCTTATCTATACACTGCCAACTGGCGACATTATTTATAGATGTGGGGTTGACTGCCACATGTGTACTAACAGCACCCACCTAAAGCTCTCCAACATATCTCTAGATCCTCCACTGCCTCTTTGTTATCAGACTCTAACAGTGCGTTTCCAATGAGCTACAATTTCCTTCAATTAAACATGGGGCAGAGCGAAGCTTCCACCTTTGGCTCCACCACAATCGCCACAATCGTGTTATTGATTCCATCACCATTCCTAGCTGTTGCATCAGACTAAACATGATGTTGTGTAAAATATTCTCCCTATTCTCCCATCAGGCACTGAAAATGCTCAATCACTCATCTGTGTAATATCTAAATGATAAATACAGCCATTATAAACTAACAGTTGAATTATTATACACTAACGTTTAGCTTTATTGGTACCCTTCTTTGCAGTCTGATAAAGGGTAAAAATTCGGAAATGGGGCACAGTGTAGACAAGATGTCAAACTGGAACGAATGTGGGATATTGTGTCAAGTATCAAAATGCTTACTTGCATCAAAAAGGTGAGACCTTGAGAGCAGACAGTGAAAGCAGCTTTTGTGCAGATGCGTCTCGTCGTGAGATAAGAACAAAGATCAAAGAACAGTACAGCACAGGAACAGGCTATTCGGCCCTCCAAGCCTGCGCCGATCTTGATGCCTACCTAAACAAAAACTTGCTGCAATTACTGGGACCGTATCCCTCTATTCCTATCCTATTCATGCATTTGTCAAGATGCCTCTTAAACGTCGCTATCGTACCTGTTTCCACCACCTCTCCTGGCAACAGGTTCCAGGCACTCACCACCATCTGTGTGAAGAACGTGCCTCGCACATCCCCTCTAAACTTTGCCCCTCGCACCTTAAACCTATGTCCCCTCGTAACTGACTATCCACTATGTCCATGCCGCTCATAACTTTGTAAACCTCTATCATGTCGCACCTCCACCTCCGTCGTTCCAGTGAAAACAATCCGAGTTTATCCAACCTCTCCTCATAGCTAATGCCCTCCAGACCAGGCAACATTCATTTTAAACTTCGTCTGTACCCTCTCCAAAGCCTCCATGTCCTTCTGCTAGTGTGGCGACCAGAATTGCACGCAATATTCTAAGTGTGGCCTAGCTAAAGTACTGTACAGCTGCAGCATGATTTGCTAATTTTTATACTCTATGCCCCGACCGATGAATGCAAGCATGCCGTGTGCCTTCTTGACTACCTTATCCACCTGCGTTGCCACTTTCAGTGACCAGTGGACCTGTACGCCCAGATCTCTCTGCCTGTCAATACTCCTAAGGGTTCTGCCATTGACTGTATGCTTCCCACCTGCATTACACCTTCCAAAATGCATTGCCTCACACTTGTCCGGATTAAACTCCATCAGCCATTTCTCCGCCCAAGTCGCCAACCGATCTTCTGGAAACTTCAAATGAAAAAGCATTGAGATAAAGTAGTCGGCACAAAGGGATACTAATTGTGCATATTCGAAAGGTCAGTAACCATTACAAAATGATTCTTGGTTGTCATTCTTTCATCAAAAAAAATCGAATCACTGATCGGGAAAAGGGTTGGTTAACTGGAATGTTGCTAGGATAAAGGAAGTCCTGTCTTTGATACTGATGGCAGAGAATTTCCGAACAACAAGAAGAGACAAGAGAGGGAGAGAGAGACTGAACAAAAACTTGAAGATCAAAACCTGCAAGACAAAGAGTTGTGAGCTCTACTGTGCAGTCTCCAACACGGGTAGTATCTGCATTAAACTGTTAATTACTGCTCGAGTTCGTGACTATGGTTTATCTGAAACCTTAACAAACTTGTCGTAAAGTTTATCTCAATGAGTCGATTCACAACAGGCTTTGTGCTTCCAAGCCTGTTCCCACATTAGAAGGGGATACAAACCACCCCTATCTTCTCGAATATTAAATTCTGGAACGCCAGTTGGGACTTGACACATTCTGAACGCTTTTTTGGAAAAAAGGAAGGATCTCGAGACTGCCCAACATGTGTCATGGAAGGGAAGTACGTTTTAGGGTAGAGTGCAGACCTTAACAGACCCACCAGTGATCAAAGGCATTTATATAAAGAGAATTAATAAAGTCATATTGTCTAAAGGTATTAAATGGGTCTTCGAGAAAAAATACAAGGAAGTTATAGAATTCATTCAAGGTAGGTCAGAGGAAGTTCAAGATAGTGAAGTCAAACATCCCTCTGTCTTATAGGATTTACAGCAGCTTGGGGACGTGGTCACATAATGGTAATCACTGTACTAGTAATCCAGAGCCCAGTCTAATGCTCTGGAGGCATGGTTTCGAATTCCACCACGAAAGATGGTGAAATTTGAATTCAATTAATAAATTTGGAATGAAAAAGCTAGTCTAATTGTGACCATGAAACCATTGTCGATTGATGCAAAAGCTCATCTGGTTTGCTGATCTCCTTTTTGTAAAGGAAACTGGCCATCCGTTCCAGGCCTGGCCTACATTTCATCTATTGACTTGTGGGATGTGGGCATCACTGGCTTGGCCAACAGTTAACGTCCATCCGTAATTTCCCTTGAACTTAGTGGCTTACTGGGCCATTTAAGAGTCAACCATGTTGCCGTGGATCTGGAATCACATGTGGGCCAGAGCAAGTAAGCACATCAGATGGTTTATTACAACAATTGTCAATGGTTTCATGGTCACTGCTAAACGAACTTTTACTTCCACGTTTTGTTGATTGAAATTAAATTTCACTTTCTGCCATGTGGGATTTTGAACCCATATCCCCACAACATGGGATGTCAATTTCAGTGTAAGTTAAAAGTCAATTCCCTTTTGTTTTCGGAGGACAAGGAGACTGCTGGGTAAGTGAAAACTATATTTTTGGGCGGTGGCTGTACCCGAGACACTAACGTGTAGTGTCTCCCACCCACCCTCCTCCTCTAACCAAAATAAAGGACTCTAGTGTGTTGATAAGGTAAGCTTTTTATTTAAAAAGTTCTGTCCGTCGGATTGCTAAGCGAACAAGTTTTGACTTTTTTTTTTTGGTTTTTCAGTAGATTTGTTGGGAATTTAGAATAGTGGGAATGGAGGTTAAGGCAGTTGTATGTTCCTCCTGCAGAATGTGGGAGGTAAGGGTCACCAAGAGTGCCCCTGCTGACTGCATCTGCGGGAAGTGCACCCAACTCCAGCTACTCGAGAACCGCGTTAGGGAACTGGAGCTGTAGCTGGATGAATTTCGGATCATACGGGAGGCGGAGGGGGTTATTGAGAGGAGTTATAGGGAGGCAGTCACACCTCAGGTAAAATAAGTAGGTAGATGGGTTACCGTCAGGGGAAGGAGAGGGAACCAGCAGGCAGTACAGGGATCCCCTGTGGCCGTTTCCCTCAACAACAGGTATACCGTTTTGGATACTGTTGTGGGGACGACTTACCAGGGGTAAGCAATGGGGTGCAGGTCCCTGGCACAGAGTCTGTCCCTGTTGCTCAGAAGGGAAGGGGGAAGAGGAGCAGAGCATTAGTCACTGGGGATTCCAAAGTTAGGGGAACAGATAGGAGGTTCTGTGGGAACGAGAGAGACTCACGGTTGGTGTGTTGCCTCCCAGGTGCCAGGGTTCGTGATGTCTCGGATCGTGTTTTTGGGATCCTTAAGGGGGAGGGGGAGCAGCCCCAAGTCGTGGTCCACATAGGCACCAACGACATAGGTAGGAAGAGAGATGGGGATTTAAGGCAGAAATTCAGGGAGCTAGGATGGAAGCTTAGAGCGAGAACAAACAGAGTTGTTATCTCTGGGTTGTTGCCTGTGCCACGTGATAGCGAAGCGAGGAATAGGGAGAGAGAGGAGTTGAACACGTGGCTGCAAGGATGGTGTCAGAGGGAGTGTTTTGGTTTCCTGGATAATTGGGGCTCTTTCTGGGGTAGGTGGGACCTCTACAAACAGGATGGTCTTCTCCTGAACCAGAGGGTTACCGATATCCTGGAGGGGTGGGGGGGAGATTTGTTAGTGCTCTTCGGGGGGGTTTAAACTAATTCAGCAGGGGAATGGGAACCTAAATTGTAGTTCCAGTGTCCAGGATGTTGAGAGTTGTGAGGTCAGGGATAAGGTTACAAGGACGCAAAAGGGCACTCGCAAGCAAGAACTTGGTTTAAAGTGTATCTACTTCAACGCCAGGAGCATCCGGAATAAGGTAGGTGAGTTTGCAGCATGGGTTGGTACCTGGGATCGCGATGCAGTGGCCATTTCGGAGACATGGGGAGAGCAGGGGCAGGAATGGATGTTGCAGGTTCCGGGATTTAGATGTTTCAGTAAGAACAGAGAAGATGGTAAAAGAGGGGGTGCGTGTGGCATTGTTAATCAAGGAGAGTATTACAGCGGCAGAAAGGACGTTTGAGGACTCGTCTACTGAGGTAGTATGGGCTGAGGTTAGAAACAGGAGAGGAGAGGTCACCCTGTTGGGAGTCTTCTATAGATCTCCGAATAGTTCCAGAGATGTAGAAGAAAGGATAGCGAAGATGATTCTCGACAGGGGCGAGAGTAACAGGGTAGCTGTTATGGGGGACTTTAACTTTCCAAATATTGACTGGAAATACTATAGTTCGAGTACTTTAGATGGGTCTGTTTTTGATCATTAGATTTGTGAAATCTCTACCAAATGTTACATTACATTGTATAAATATACACATACACTTTCTCCTCTTTGTAAAGTGCCTGAGTAAAATGAGTTAATTTCAGTTGTTCATTGACTGTAACTAATACCAGTCTCCATGGGAATTAATTGTCTCTGTTTCTTATTAGTCCAGCCATTTGAACCCAGTAGATTCACACAGTATCTTTCCACTGCTTATTATATTTTTAACTATTTTACAGACCTGCATTTGCTCACATCAATAATTCAATTCATATCATTTTCTGATTAAACACTTTGTAGAAACTAAGAGATATTAATGACACTCAGTTGGATCATATTTAATTCAGTGGCTCGTGTCCAGAATCAGACTAATTTGAAGGGCTCACATTTGGAATCATATTAATTACTCGTTTCTGGAATAACATATTTAAATTGAGGTCAATTGGAAACTCGATTGATGGGATCTAAATCTGACACCAATTACTTAGAAATTAAAAGAACCAGATCTCTTACATAATAAGGTACAGTCTATACATTGTAATGGCATTCGTGGTTGTACCGGATTTTTAGGGAAATCAGAATGTTTCCCTGAGTGACTTGATAACTACTACTAAGAACAAATTAAAATAATTTGCAGCGAATTTGGGGTAGGAGTTGAAATCAGGTGCCAAAAAAGCAGAGATAATCGACATAATAGCGGAACATTGGGAATTAGTGGAAGATGATAATGATAGTAATGAAGGTGATTACCAGAAACAAGAAAGGGAATATAAGAGACAAGAAGGTAGTAGGTCCAAGATTGATGCAGCGGCATTGACTCGGATTCAGTTAGAAATGAAAAAAAACTTGAGGCAGAAAAATGAATTAAGGAAACTTGAATTGGAAAAAAGAGGAAATTCAAAAGAGAAAATAAATACCAGTATGAAAACTTGAATTGGATACCGGGAGAAAGAGGGAGATTTAAGTGAAAAGAGATGGAGCTAAGACAAAGGGATAGTCTTGAATCCAGGGAAAATTCTGTTCTGGAACAATTTGAATTTGGCGGAGGACCCAGGGCAAAGTTGTTTAAATTTATACCGGGTCTTCCTCAGTTCAAGGAAAGGGACTTAGAGGCATTTTTCGCATCTTTTGAAAAAAATAGCCAAATAGAAGAAACGGCCGAAGGAAAGCTGGACAGTGCTTATTCAGGGCAGGCTGCTCGGCAGAGCTCATGAAGTTTATGCCATGCTTTCTGAAGAGGCTTCTGCAGATTACGAGCTGGCAAAAAAAGGCTATTCACTCTCTGTATGAATTGATCCCTGAAGCTTACCATCAGAAGTTGAGGAGCTTACGGGAATTGGCTGGAAAGACATGTTTTGAATTTGAGCGGGTGGAGAAAATGAATTTTGACCGTTGTTTACGAGCATTAAAGATGTATGAGAACCTTCGAGAATTGATTCTTTTGGTAGAGTTTAAAAACTCCATTCCTTCAGTAGTGAGAACTCATATAGATAACCTGAAAGTTTTGAAAGCTAGGAAAGCAGCGAAGATTGCTGATTACTTTGAGCTTGTGATTAAGCCAACCTATTTTATCTGTCAGCCCAATAAATCCGAGAAGGATAACAAGTGGGAGAATGAAAGGAAGGCAAGTAGCTGGGGACAAGAAGTAACCGCTGGGAATGCCCCATGTCACCTCCTCGGGTCATAAAGGAAGCTGCTGAGGGTAAAAGTCAAAGTATTATCATTGCAACAAAACGGGTCATCTTTGTTCAGAGTACTGGAAATTGGGAGGTAAACACATAGGACCTGTTGGGGTACGCAAAGCTAATGTAGAGAAAAAGACTCTGACTGAGTGTATAGCAGATCAGGCTATAGCTAAAATGACAGCTGCAAATGTGAAAACAGATACTAAAACTAAATATATAGAGGTTAAGGATAAAATACCTGAGAGTTATAATGATTTTGTGTCAAAGGGGAGAGTAACTCCGTATCATGTAAGTGAGGCAGGAAAACTTATCATTATACTCAGGGACACAGGAGCAACCCAAACACTCTTGCTGGGGAAATACATGAAGTTTCCACCAGTGAGCACCTTGAATGCTAAAGCTTTAGTTAGCGGAATTGGCAGGGGTTATATCCCTGTAACTTTGTATGAAATACTCCTGGAGAGTGAATTAACAACTGGGATAGTTACTGCAGGTGTTGTCTACAGTTTACCTGTAAAGGAAAATTATCTTGTCCTGGGAAATGATTTGGCTGGATCAAAAGTATCAGTTTCGCCTATAGTTACAGAGGAACAATGTGAAAGTAAGGAAATGGAGCAATTACAGGAGCAAGTTCCGGGAATATTTCCTCTGTGTGTAGTTACCCAAGCAATGGCTAAACATGATCCATTGTCAGAGGTAAAAGAGGCACCACAAATAGATATCCAAGCATCTGAAACCTTATTCAGGGATTTAGATATTCCAAATGAGTTGTTTAACAGATTAGCTAACACTGCCGTAAAGCAAGCTGATGCAGAGACATACCGAATAGCACAGACGGCTCTGTCAGAAGCTGAGGCGAAAGGAGTTCCAGAATAGTATTGTATGGCAAACGGGGTTTTGAGGAGGAAATGGAGACCACCTCATCGGCCTGCAGGCGAACACTGGACAGTTGTTGAACACATAATGGTACCACCAAAATATCGGCAAGAATTATTAGTAGACTGTGTAGGATCCTTGCCGAAAGCAAAATCAGGGCATCAATACATATTGACTATCATAGATATGGCTACTCCATTTCCAGAGGTCATTCCTTTGAGGATAATTACTGCTGGAGTAGTGGTGTAAAGGTTAACTCAATTCTTTACGAGTTGTGACTTGCCACCTGGAGTTCAATCAGATCAAGGATCTAATTTCGTATCTAGGATACTTCAAGAAGTCATGGTTAATGTGTGGAATAGACAGTTGCAATCACCAGCATATCACCCACAGTCACAGGGAGCTTTAGCGAGATTTCACCAGACTCTCAAAACAATGATTAGAACATATTGTCACGAATATCCACATGATTTGAATAAAGGATAGACTTTCTTTTATTTGCATCCAGAAATTCGTCGAATGAGCTGACAGCGGGCGTCCGCAAACTTTTTTCTTTACCCAAAGGCCATTGACAAACATGTGCTCACCCTCCAGGGTCTGATGGAGGAATCGTTCTCTGAAACTCTCAATGTGATTTATGCACTTGCTTCTCACTGACTCAGCGGCCAATGTCTAGGGTTATATTGGAGACAGCAAAGCACACTCCAGCCTGCAGATGATCGTCGGATCGTCTTTATCTGAAATTTGATTTGGCAATCCACACCTGTGAAAATGCCCGTTCATAAATGTACATGCTGCCGAACATAGTAATAAAGCCCACACAATTTGTTTCAGACATGAAAAATTGTCACTTGGAGGGTGCTCGCAGAATCAAATCACCTTCATGGTACTTGTCCTTCAAAGCACTGTTTGCCTGAAGATCAAACTGTTCCATTTGTAGAGATTATATTGCTGAATCAACACCGACAGCAAATAGATTTTCAAAAAGCCGTATGTCAGCATCATGTTTGTGGTAATTTGGAACCTCTCGCAAAACTGCTCTTGTAGCAATCCGAGCTTTTGTCCTGCTATGTCCCTTGGAAATCCCATTTCCAGAATTAGCTCTGTTTGAGAGTTGCACAAGCTGGAAAATCATCAAGTTTCCTCTCAGCTAACTGCTTACTAAACAGCTGAAGCTTCATCTAGAAGCCTTTCACATTTTTTATTTATTTGGACATACACTGAAAAAGGCCCTTCGGCCCACCGAGTCTGTGCCGACCAACAACCACCCATTTATACTAACCCTGCAGTAATGCCACATTCCCTACCATCTACCTACACTAGGGGCAATTTACAATGGCCAATTTACCTATCAACCTGCAAGGATTTGGCTGTGGGAGGAAGCCGGAGTACCCGGCAAAGATCCACGCCATCACAGGGAAAACTTGCAAACTCCACACAGGCAGTACTCAGAATTGAGCCCGGGTCGCAGAAGCTGTCAGGTTGCAGTGCTAACCACTAAACCACTGGGCCGCCCAAACGCATAGTTGTATAAATCGCACATTAGCTTTCCTTTGCCCTGCAATTTAATGTTGAGACCATTTATGTGCTGAGTCAGATAGGTTAGAAAAGTGAGATTCCATAGCCACTGGCTATCAACAGTTCTTTCACAGGCCTGTCTTTTTCAGTCATGATTATGCCGATTTCGGTGTACAGCGCCAAATATTTTTTGAGCACTCTGCCATAACTGAGCCACCGAATGTCACTGCAGTCGTGCACATTGCTCTACGGTGCTCAATTTCTTCTAAATAACTTTGGAATAGTCTGTGATTGAGTGCACGAGAACTGATGCAATTTACTGTTGACACTACGACTTTCATAACCTCATCGAAGTCTACTGCCTTTCCACAAAGCGACTGTTGATGGATGATGCAATGTAATCCGAATGGCTTTGCTATGCTCATTGATTTTACGTGGCTATTAATTCTACCGATCAACCCGGAATTTTTCCCCGTCATGTTCCTTGCCCCGTCAGTGGTAACACACTTCAGCTTTTCCCATTTTAAATCCAGAAGCTCGAGAGCTTTGCAGACATTCGTAAACATGTCTGGCCCTGTAGTAGTGTCTTTCATACTATGCAGCCCTGCCAGTTCCTCGGTAATGTTGAATGATTCAACAATACCACGAATGAATACAAGCAACTGAGCAGTGTCAACAATGGCATTACTCTTGTCCAAAGCAATAGGAAAAAAACCCATCAGAATTTTGGGCATAACCTTGTAATTGTGTCAACAGGTCGTTATTTAACTCTTAGTTACCTAAGGCTTTTACTGGCCTTCAAAGGAGTTTTTCAACTGCTCAGATTTTTCCTTCCTGCTTTTACCCATGTATTCAGAGAACCATTCCTGGTGTGTAGTCTCATAATGCCTTCTAATGTTATATTCCTTGTAAACTGCAATGATTTCTTGACATACAAAGCAAACAATGTTATTTATGTGAAGGAAACAAAAATATTCGTCTGATCACTTTTCATTAAATTTGCAACATTCTGCAGCAATCCTTCATTTCTTTGACATGATGGCTTAATGATATGGTACTTGAAAAGGACAGCAACAAAAATATTGAAGCCTGATGCAGAATGGGAACCGTTGCAATGCGTTCTGTTTATTAGGCCTGGTCACTACTTGCATTTGATTGACTGGCATCAACAGTTGTGCACTTTACAACTGAAACAAAGAGAGCAGAGAGACATCAATGGGTCATGGGCATGCGTTTTTTTCTGCTGTACATGGTCAGATTTATACCCCTTGCCATACCCCCAGGCCGTACCTTAATGTTCATTAAATTGATCAGTGCAGTAGATTTCTTTTTGAACATTTGTCGGGGGCAGGTCAGAAAAATTAATTGGGCCATATTTGGACCGTGGGACATACTTTGGGGAGCCCTGCCTTGATGGGCAGACAAGAATGCAAATGCCCATGATATTCAACCAGGGGATGAAGTATTAGTGTTGTCACCATTGCAGGGAGGACCATTAAAAGCACGGTTCTGTTTCTCATATCTAGTGATCAAAAGAGTGGAAAAGGTAATTTACTTAATTGACACCCCTGAACGTGGAAGAAGGACTGGTTATGTCACATCAATATATTAAAGCAATATTACCACAGGGAAGAGGATTAGCTGGTACAGGTATGTCAGGGAATTGGGACTGTCGAAAAAGAAAATGATAGTGAGGATGAGGCAAAAGTAGGCCGAGGGAATTCTCATGTTGAACCTCCAACTATCAGATTAGCAAGTATAGAATGGCTAGGAAAATTAGACAATATGCTTTAGCACTTTGAGGCAAAACAGCCTGAAGACCTACCCAGAATTTGCACAACGTTTCAAAGAGTTTGGAGGAATAAGCCGGGCTGCACAACCTTAACCACACGTGATGTGTATATATGGGGGAAAATTCCTTTAAAAC
The DNA here is from genome assembly GCF_036365525.1 of Heterodontus francisci. Lineage (NCBI taxonomy): Eukaryota > Metazoa > Chordata > Chondrichthyes > Heterodontiformes > Heterodontidae > Heterodontus > Heterodontus francisci. Next base: position 80,990 of record NW_027141490.1, on the reverse strand, counting down.
AACATTCTCACTGCTTGAGGCCAGACAAACAGGCCCAAGTGAAATCAGAGATCTCGCACATGCTAGGTAACAATTTAATCGAACCTAGTCAGAGTAGCTGCAGTTCGCCAGTAGTTCTAGTACCTAAACCTGACTGGTCAACCTGATGTTGTAGAAAATATAGGAAAGTTAATGCTGTAAACAAGGCAGACTCCTACCAATTCCACGTTTAGAAGACTGTATCGACAGAGTAGGGAACGTGAAGTTTCTTAGGAGAATCGAATTGTTAAAGGGGTGCTGGCAGGTTCCTTTGACTCCTCGAGCCAAAGAGATATCAGCTTATGTAACACCTGACTGTCTTTTTCAGTGCTGGGTGATGCCCTTTGGGCTAAAACGTGCTCCAGCAACTTTTCAAAGATTAATGATCAGATGGTACCTAGCGTTCTCAACTGTATAGTATATCTCGATGATGTACTAATATATAGTAACAATTGGCAGGAACACTTAAACCAGTTAAAACCTGTGTTTAAAAATTCCAAGCTGCGAACTTAGTGGTACATTTAGAAAAAAAATGAATTTGCAAAGGCAAGAGTAACTTACCTCAGACACATTGTGGGTCAAGTTCAGGTATTAACAAAAACGGCAAAAGTGCAAGCCTTAATGGAGTTCTCTATCCCTAAATCTAAACGGAAAATAATTATTTTTTTCGGGATGTGTGGGATTTATTGGAAATTTACACAAATCTTTAGGACTGTGGCTGCTCTGTTAACCGCCTTGCGAGAAAAAAGAAAGAAACAAAGTGGTATGGTCAAATGAATGCCAGGAAACTTTTGAAAAGTTAAAGACAATCCTATCAAATGAACCAGTAATGGCTGCTCCAAACTTCAAGAACACCTTTAAATTAGCGATCGATGCTGGTGACCTGGGCATTGGGACAGTCCTACTGTAAGATGACAAATCCGGCATAGAGAAGCGAGTAAGGTTTTTTCTTGAAAACTAAATTGCCATCAGAAAAAATAATCCACTGCAGAAAAAAAACATTGTGACTTTTCCTGGCTCTCAAACGTTTTGACGCATATGTCCACCGGTACGACAAGGAGATATTAATATACACTGACCATAACCCATTAATATTTGTGGGAAAGTTTAGGAATCGAAATGCCAGAATCTTTAGATGGAGACTGTTGCTACAGCTTTACCATCAGAGGATTGTACACATTTTGGCAAAAAATAATGTTATCGCCAACATTTTGTTGTGGATTTAACTATGTGGGTGGTGCTGAGAATACTGTCAATTATTAGTAGAGTATATCTGTAAATGTGGGAAAAATATGTTAGCGTTTCATTCAATTTGTATTGTTTACCCATTGTAATGAAATGCATTCCAGGAATGGCGTTTCATTCCGCCAGGGGTCGAGGTGTTATTATCCTGTAGTTATTTTTGTGGGTGGGGGAGGGGGGGGGGGATTGCTGTGTGCTTTTAAGGCTGGAAAGGAAGCAATAATGCTTTAAGGCAGCAAGCTCTAAAAACTGAGTCAAAAAATGAATTTTCATTGCCCGGGATACAGCCATTAATAAACTGTGAGTCAAAGAGTGCATTCTGGTTGTCCAGAATAGATACATAAAGTTAGATAGTTATAGAGCACATAAACAGGGCCTTCGGCCCATCGTCTCTGTGCTGGTCGAAGAACAAGAACAGTACAGCACAGGAACAGGCCTTTCGGCCCTCCATGCCTGCGCCGATCTTTATACCTGCCTAAACTAAAACCTTCTGCACTTCCGGCGACAGTATCCCTCGATTCCCATCATATTCATGTATTTGTCAAGATGCCTCTTAAACGTCGCTATCGTACCTGCTTCCACCAACTCCCCCGGCAGCAAGTTCCAGGTACTCATCACCCTCTGTGTAAAAAACTTGCCTCGCAGCTCACCTCTCAACTTTGCCCCTCTCACCTTAAACCTATGTCCCCTAGTAACTGACTCTTCCACCCTGGGAAAAAGCTTCTGACTATCCACTCTGTCCATGCCGCTCGTAACTCAGTAAACCTCTATCATGTCGCCTCTCCACCTCCATCGTTCCAGTGAAAACAATCCGAGTTGATCCAACCTCTCCTCATAGCTAATGCCCTCCAGACCAGGCAACATCCTGGTAAACATCTTCTATGCCCTCTCCAAAGCCTCCACGTCTTTCTGGCAGTGTGGTGACCAGAATTGCATGCAATATTCTAAGTGTGGCCTAACTAATGTTCTGTACAGCTGCAGAATGACTTGCCAATTTTTATACTCTATGCCCCGACTGATGAAGGCAAGCATGCCGTATGCCTTCTTGACTACCTTATCCACCTGCGTTGCCACTTTCAGTTATCTGTGGACCTGTACGCCTAGATCTCTCTGCCTGTCAATACTCCTCAGGGTTCTGCCATTTACTGTATACTTCCCACCTGCATTAGACCTTCCAAAATGCATGACCTCACATTTGTCCGGATTAAACTCCATCTGCCATTTCTCCGCCCAAGTCTCCAACCGATCTATATCCTACTGTATCCTCTGACAATCCTCATCACTATCCACAACTCCACCAACCTTTGCATCGTCCGCAAACTTACTAAACAGAGCAGCTACAGTTTCCTCCAAATCATTTATATATACTACAAACAGCGAAGGTCCCAGCACTGATCCCTGAGGAACACCACTAGTCACATCCCTCCATTCAGAAAAGCACCCTTCCGCTGCTACCCACTGCCTTCTTTGACAGAGCCAGTTCTGTATCCATCTTGCCAGCTCACCTCTGATCCAGTGTGACTTCACCTTTTGTACCAGTCTGTCATGAGGGACCTTGTCAAAGGCTTTACTGAAGTCCATTTGGATAACATCCTTCACCTTTGTCACTTCCTCAAAAAACTCAATCAAATTAGCACAGCATATATCATCAAGCACCTAACTATTCTGATCCTATTTTCCAGCGCTTGGCTCATCGCCTTGCATGCAAAGGCGTTTCCAGTGCTCATCTAAATACTTCTTAAATGTTGTGAGGGTTCTTGCCTCTACCATCGCTTCAGGCAGTGTGTTCAAGATTCCAACCAGCCTCTGGGTGAAAAGAAATGTCCTCTTATCCCTTCTAAACCTCCTGCGCCTTACCTTAAATCTATGCCCCCGGTTATTGACTCCTCCAATAAGGGAAAACCTTTCTTCCTGTCTAGCCTATCAATGCCCTCATACTTTTTTATACCTCTATCAGGTCCCCCCTCAGCCTTCTCTGCTCTAAGGAAAACAGCCCTAGACTATCCACTCTCCCTTCATAGCTGAAATGCTCCAGCCCAGACAACATCCTGGTGAATCTCTTCTGCACCCTCTCCAGTGCAATCATATCCTTCCTGTAGTGTGGTGCGCAGAGCTGTACACAGTACTCCAGCTGTGGCCTAACTAGCATTTAATGCATTTCCATCCGAACATCCCTGTTTTAATATTCTGTGCCTCAGCTAATAAAGGCAAGTATTCCATATGCCTTCCTAACCACCTTATGTACCTGTGCTGCTGCCTCCAGTGATCTATGGACAAGTACACCAAGGTCACTCGGAACTACTGTACTTCCTCGGGTCCTACCATCCATTGTATATTGCCCTGTTATGCCTCCCGAAATGCATCACCTCACACTTCGCAGGACTAAACTCCATTTGCCACTGCACCACCCATCTTACCAGCAGATCTATATCATCCTGTAAAGCAAGGCTTTCCTCCTCACTATTTACAACACCACCAATTTTCCTGTCATCTGCAAACTAACTTATCAAACCTCCTATATTCACGTCTAAATCATTAATGTACACTACAAACAGCAAAGGTCCCCGCACCGATCTCTGTGGTACACCACTGGTCACAGGCCACTCGCAAAAGCAATCCTAGATCATCACACTCTGTCTCCTGGCACGAAGCCAATTTTGGATCCAATTTGACTAATTGCCCTGCATCCTATGGGCTCTTACCTTCTTAACCAATCTCCCATACAGGACTTTATCAAAAGCCTTACGGAAGTCAATGTATAAAACATCAACTGCTTCAACCTCATCTACACATCTCGTCACCTCCTCCAAAAAGTCAATAAAGATAGTCAGATACGATCTTCCCCTGACAAAGCCATGGCGACGATTGCTGATTAATCCTTGCCTTTCCAATTGGAGATTAATCCTGCCCTCAGAATTTTTTCCAGTCGTTTGCCAACCACTGATGTCACACTCACCAGCCTATAATTACATGGTTTATCCCTGCTACCCTTCTTGAATAATGGTGCCACATTCGCTGTCCTCCAATATTCTGGTACCTCTCCTGTGGCCAGAGAGGATTTGCAAATTTGTGTCAGAGCCCATGTTATCTCCTCCCTTGCCTCACATAGCAGCCTGGGATGCATCTCATCTGGGCATGGGGTGTTATCCACGTTTAAGCCCGTTGAAACAGCTAATAATTCCTCCCTTCCAATGCTATCTTATATCACAAGTATATCACGATTCCTATCCCTAATCTCTACACCTACATCATCCTCTCCACAGTGAACACCAGAAGAAAAGTAATCATTGAAAACCTCATCTATGTCCTCTGGCTCCACACACACGTTGTCAGCTTTGTCCCCAATGGGCCCAACTCTTTCCCGAATTATCCTCTTGCCCTTAATATGCTAAAAAACGTCTTGGTATTTTTCTTTATCTTGAAAACCATTGTGTTTTCATGTGCCATCTTCGTTCTCCTAATTACTTTTTGTCAAGTACCCCCCTACACTTGCTATTCTCTTCTAGAGCCTCCACAGTTTTCTGACCTCTGAATCTGCCATAAGCCTCCTTTTTTTCTTATCCAGTCCTCCATATTCCTTGACATCCAGGGTTCCCTGGACTTCATCGTCCTACCCTTCACCTTAACGGGAACATGTTGGCTCTGAACGTGCAGTATTTCCTCTTTGAATGGCTCCCAGTGGTGTGATGTAGACTTTCCTACAAGTAGCTGCTCCAACTCCACGTTGGCCATATCCTGTTTTATCACATTTAAATCGTCCTTTTCCCAATTCAGTACCTTTATTTCTCGTCCATCTTTGTCCTTTTCCATAGCTACCTTAAATCCTGCAGAGTTATGGTCACTATGCCCGAAATGCTTCCTCACGGACACTTCTACTACTTGTCTGGCTTCATTTCCAAGAATTAGGTACTGTACCACTCTTCTCTTGTAGGCCTTTCTACGTGCTGGCTCATAAAGCTCTCCTGTATGCACTTTAAGAATTCTGCTCCCTTTAAGCCTTCTTCACTAAGACTATCCTTGATGACATTGGGGAAGTTGAAATCCCCTACTGATATTACCCTATTATTTTTGCACCTCTCTGAGATTTGCCGACATATCTGCTCTTCAATCTCTCCCTGACCGTTTGGACGTCTGTAGTACACTCTCAGCAAAGTGATTGCCTACTTTTTTTTTTAGAATTAGAATTAGAACATTACAGCGCAGTGCAGGCCCTTCGGCCCTCGATGTTGCGCCGACCTGTGAAACCATCTGACCTAAATTATTCCATTTTCATCCATATGTCTATCCAATGACCACTTAAATGCCCTTAAAGTTGGCGAGTCCACTACTGTTGCAGGCAGGGCGTTCCACGTCCCTACTGCTCTCTGAGTAAAGAAACTACCTCTGACATCTGCCCTATATCTATCACCCCTCAACTTAAAGCTATGTCCCCTCGTGTTTGCCATCACCATCCGAAGAAAAGGACTCTCACTATCCACCCTATCTAACCCTCTGATTATCTTATATGTCTCTATTAAGTCACCTCTCCTCCTCCTTCTCTCTAACGAAAACAACCTCAAGTCCCTCAGCCTTTCCTCGTAAGACCTTCCCTCCATCCCAGGCAACATCCTAATAAATCTCCTCAGCACCCTTTCCAAAGCTTCCACATCCTTCCAATAATGCAGTGACCAGAACTGCACGCAATACTCCAGGTGCGGTCTCACCAGAGTTTTGTACAGCTGCAGCATGACCTCGTGGCTCCGAAGTTCGATCCCCCTACTAATAAAAGCCAACAAAACCAGATGCCTTCTTAACCCTATTAACCTGGGTAGCAACTTTCAGGGATTTCTGTACCTGGACACCAAGATCTCTCTGCTCATCTACACTACCAAGAATCTTCCCATTAGCCCAGTACTCGCATTCCTGTTACTCCTTCCAAAGTGAATCACCTCACACTTTTCCGCATTGAACTCCATTTGCCATCTCTCAGCCCAGCTCTGCAGCCTATCTATGTCCCTCTGTACCCTACAACATCCTTCGGCACTATCCACAACTCCACTGACCTTCGTGTCATCCACAAATTTACTAACCCACCCTTCTACACCCTCATCCAGGTCATTTATAAAATTGACAAACAGCAGTGGCCCCAAAACAGATCCTTGCGGTACACCATTAGTAACTAAACTCCAAGATGAACATTTGCCATCAACCACCACCCTCTGTCTTCTTTCAGCTGGCCAATTTCTGATCCAAAGCTCTAAATCGCCTTCAACCCCATACTTCCATATTTTATGCAATAGCGTACCGTGAGGAACCTTATCAAACGCCTTACTGAAATCCATATGCACCACATCCACGGCTTTACCCTTATCCACCTGCTTGGTCACCTTCTCGAAAAACTCAATAAGGTTTGTGAGGCACGACCTACCCTTCACAAAACCGTGCTGACTATCGCTAAAGAACTTATTCTTTTCAAGGTGATTATAAATCCTATCTCTTATAACCTTTTCCAACATTTTACCCACAACCAAAGTAAGGCTCACAGGTCTATAATTACCAGGGCTGTCTCTACTCCCCTTCTTGAACAAGGGGACAACATTTGCTATCTTCCAGTCTTCCGCCACTATTCCTGTCGACAATGACGACATAAAGATCAAGGACAAAGGCTCTGCAATCTCCTCCCTGGCTTCCCAGAGAATCCTAGGACAAATCCCATCTGGCCCATGGGACTTATCTATTTTCACACTTTCCAAAATTGCTAACACCTCCTCCTTGTGAACCTCAATCCCATCTAGCCTAGTAGTCTGAATCTCAGTATTCTCCTCGACAACATTTTCTTTCTCTACTGTAAATACTGACGAAAAATATTCATTTAACGCTTCCCCTATCTCCTCTGATTCCACACACAACTTCCCACTACTATCCTTGATTGGCCCTAATCTAACTCCAGTCATTCTTTTATTCCTGATATACCTATAGAAAGCCTTAGGGTTTTCCTTGATCCTATCCGCCAATGACTTCTCGTGTCCTCTCCTTGCTCTTCTTAGCTCTCCCTTTATATCCTTCCTGGCTAGCTTGCAACTCTCAAGCGTCCTAACTGAGCCTTCACGTTTTGTTTCTATTTCTTCCCATATGGCCTCATTTGAGGAAACTTCTCAGATATCATGCCTCCATACTGCAGTAATTGACTCCTTTATCAACAGTGCTATGCCACCTCCTTTATTACACCCTCCACTGTCACGCCCGGAGATTTATACCCTGAGATATTGAGCTGCCAGTCCAGCCGTTCCGTCAACCATGTCTCTGTGATCGCAATAACATCATATTCCCAAGTTTTAATCAATGCCCTCAATTCATCTGCCTTACGAGTAAGATTCCTTTCATTAACATAGATGCAATCCACCCTTCCATTACTCACTTGTGCCTTAACAGGTCTATATTTGCTTTGCCTTCAAGACTGACTCTGTTTCTGTTCTATATTTGACTGTGCATCACGCCCTACTGCTTAACCATTCCGCACCGCCCTCACCACCAACCCCACCCCCCCCGCCCCCACCTCGCCCCGCACGCCAACATCTCTCGCAAACCTCGCAGCAAGGCTGTTGCTCCGTTTCCAGTTCCAAGGCAAGCCGTCCAACTTGTACAGGTCTCACCTTCGCCAGAAACACACCCAGTCATCCAGGAAACTAAAGCCCTCCCTCGTGGACCATCTCCTCAGCCACGCATTCATCTGATCTATCCTCCTATTCCTAAACTCACTAGCACGTGGCACCGGGAGTAATCCAGAGATTACTACCTTTGAGGTCTTGCTTTTTACTCTGCTATCTAGCACTCCAAATTCTTGTTGCGGTACCTCATCCCTCTTTCTACCTATGTCGTTGGCACTAATGTGTATCACGACCTCTGACTGTTCACCTTCGGTCTTTAGAATGCCCTGAAGCCGCCCCTTGACATCCTGGAACATCACATCGGAGACAACATCCCATCCTGCACTCACGTTTGAGGCAACAGAAACGCCTATCTGTACACCTTACGATATAATCCCTTATCATGATACCTCCCCCACTTCTTATCCTCCCCTTCTCTGTTGCTGATCTACCAGTAGTGCCACTGAATTCTCTCTTGCTGCATTCCCCTGAAAAGCTATCTCCCTCACAGTATCCAAAGCAGAAAATCTGTTGGATGGGTAAATGGACCCAGGGGACCCCTGCACTACCTGCCTAGCTGTCACCCCTTTCTACCTGTGCAGTCTTTATCTGCGGTGTGGCCACCTTCCTGTACTTGCTATCGAGGGTGATCTCAGCTTCACGGATGCTCCTCAGTGTCTCCAGCCGCCGCTCCAGATCCGAAATGTGGAATTCGAGTAGCTGCAACTGGAGACACGTCCTGCACATCTGTTCGTCCTGGACACTGGAAGCATCCCTGACTTCCCACATTGCATAGGAGGAGCACTCCACACTGCCGAGCTACCCTGCCATGACTTACCCTTAATTTATCACTTAAGTTACCAAAACATTAGATTATTTATACTTGGGACCTTGATTCCCAAAAAATAACACTGCCTACTATAGTAAAAATAAACTGTAGACCTTTCCCTTGATTTTGGTTACTTACCCAGCTATTTAGAATTATCCCCTGACAGCAGTTACTCGCCAGCCAATCACCGTCCAGCTTTCCTGTGATGTCACTGTTCACTTTTTTTCTTCATTGTTCAAAACCCCTGCACTCCTGGACTCCTCTCCGCCACCAGAAGGTGTGTGTCTAGGCTGCGATCCCCGGGCTTTATTTATCTGCTCCTCTCTCAGCATTCTTACCTCATTTCCACACCTCTCCGCTCTGCTCCCGGACAGACAGTGTCTCGTCAGCGATCATTGAGCTCTATTTATCAACTCTTCGCTTGGCGTTAACCCCTCAGGGCCTCTCCTCTCCGCTCTGCTCCCGGAAGGTAAGTGTCTCGGCTACGATCCGGGGGCTCTATTTATCTGCTCCTCGCTCGGCGTTCTTCCCGCAGGTCTGCTCCCCTCCACTCAGCTCTCAGAAGGTATCCTCAGGAATTAGTGGACATTCACTCAAAGGCCCTTTCTGTTCCCAGACAGATAGATTGTTCGGTTAGATTGAAATTGAAGATGTAAAACATAATAATTTGATGTAATCCTTTACTCCAGTACACACAGACATATGAGAGTGATGGAGTATGAAGCATCGGGGAAGAGGGAGAAAAATAGATGGAGGTGGTAACAAATAGTAAATGAGTGATAGACATGGAGAGCGAGGTAATCTCTGGTAATCTCTCCTGCTGGTAATCTCTCTCCATCTCTATTTCTCTCTTCCCCTCTCTTCTGCTCTCTATAAACACTATTTCTTCTCTCTGTTACTCACTTCCCAAGTCCATATCTGCCCTTTTCTCTCTCTATCTCCCTCTGTTCACTGTCTCAATCTCTCTCTCTTGCTTTCAGGATGGGAAGAGTGTGAAAGAGAGCAGAGAAAGGTTGCCGCTGGTAATGAGAGATGAGCAGAAAGAGACAGATGAAGAGTGAGGCTGGCATTGGTCGATGTGGAGACTCGGTTATTAAATGTAGGCTGCGTTTGCTGACAACGCAACGACTGGATGGCGCTGCACTAGCACATGTGCAATTGCAGTGTTCAACTAAAACGTCACAGTCAGCGACGTTCAGGCAGCGGCCAGGATTAAAGATGGAGCTGCTCAAATAATCACACAATGAAAATGTAAACACATGGCAGCGGACAATGTGATCTTTGGTTATTTTAAACAGTGATAGAAACACTTCAGAGGACGTTTCAATCCAGTCTAAATTGGAGATCGAGAGGAAAAGGAACGGATGTGTAAGGGGAGGAGGGAGCAGGCGAAAGACAGGGAAAGGGGTGTTTGAGATTTTCAAACTGTAGGAATGTTCTCTCTGGGATCCTTCAACTAACATCAATAAACAGAGTATCTGTATAATATGAAACTGTTCTTGTGGGATCCTGCTGTGTACAATTGGCCTGCAGTGTTTCCGACTTTGCAATAGTGACGAGCACTTCAACAATCAATCAATTTAATGTCAAATGCTCCCGATGTAGTTCACTTCATTTTACTGATGCTCTGACTTTAGATTTCTCTCTCTGTCTTTCTCAAGCTTTCTTTCCCTCTGTCTCTCGATTTAAATCTTTAGTAGCTAAAAACACGCACAACAATGTGAATTGTTGTTGTTTTAAATGGTGTGATGTAAATATTTCATAGCTCCTTTCAATCAAGATTACATATGAGAAAGAGGGAAAAAACAGAGATCTGGACAGAGAGATAGAGGGAGACACAGGGGCGAATGAGATAGGAAGAGAGAGTGATGCAGAGACAGGGAAAGAGATAGAGGCAGGGAGAGTGATAGAGGCAGGGAGAGAGATACAGAGACTGGGAGAGAGGTACAGATACAAACAGACACACACGCACACAGAGCTGGAGGTTGCTGTCGCAAACCTTTTCGTCTCTGGCTTATAACTGTGATTTGCTATGTTTGGGTGTTGCTGAGAGACTGTCTGTGTAACTTAGGGAAAATCCTGGGCTCTTGCTGTGTTATTTTGTTTAAAAATGTTCTTGCCTTTTAATCAGCTTGACTGGGGGTTGCTCCTGCCGCCGAGGTTTGATGTAGAATCTGAGTGGAGTCAACACGGTTATATTTTAATGACATCACTAAAAATAGATTATCTGTAGACTATCACAGCTCCCCGTGGGATCTTGCTGTGCGCAGAATTCCCTGCATTGTAACAGTGACTACATTTTAGAAGTGAATTCATTGTGTGTAAAGCTTTCCTGAAGACATGGAATCAAAGTCCTGAGCTTGAAGCAGGTATAATTCCCGAATAATGCTGGTGTTGTGGGAAGTGCCATGAATTTGAGGCTTAAATGAAATGTGCATCAGCCATTTGAATTGAGAGTGAGGTCCTGAGAGTGGAGAGAGTCGCAAAAGAGAGAGGGAAACATGGAGGGAATCAGAGGCAAAGAGGAGAGGTAGCCGGCTGTTATCGCACTACTGCTTGTCGGATCATGCTGTGCCTAAATGGCCTGCAGCATTTTCAACATTGTTACAGTGACGACCACTTTATAAATTAAATAATTGATTGTCAAATGCTTCTGTGAATCAGGAATTAAATAACTGAAATGAGAAGGTTTGTAAAGGCTGTCTAACATTCCTGAACAATGCAGTTGTTTTAGGCTGTTGGCAGAATTTGACAGTAATGTGTAACAACTGGGGGCTACTTGAATTCAGATTTTCAGGGATCGGAATGTGGATTTCTCTCTCTATCCTTCTACGGGAGAGGGGATGGGTGTCACCATTGTTTGAGTGTTTTACAATGAGGTAGAAACAGATGTAGAGAAGCACACAGGGAAATGAAGGGAGGGAGAAAGAGAGAGGCAGCTGGAAATAATAGGGTAAACACAGAGGCAAGCACACAGGCTCTGCGTGGTAGGGGGCGGGTTTGCAGGGGTTGGCACTGCCCTGCTCCCAGCCCCTGTAAAGAAGTTCCCCCTCCGACCGCACCCCGTCTCCAGGCACATCTCCCACCCTTGAGGGTGTCTTGATTTTTAGTTATACTTAATGCTGGGACAGTGATTCAGTTTTGGCACATACATCTCAGTTTAAAGAAAGAATTTCACAGTTTCTGTGAACTGAATGGAGCTACTCACTGCGAATGTCTCTCGGTAAATTCTAGCAATGTTGTTCACAATGCGGTTGGAGTGAAAAGTTATCAGGAAGCAGCCCCTTGTCATGTCTCTGCTCAGACCTGGCTCTGTCATCTGGATTTACAGGACCTTGGGCATGTACTCAGCTCCTAAAACCCTCTCACACATTTACAATAACTTCCCATTCTCTGGCTCTGCATCGGGTGATGTGATTGTAAGATGGGGAGTCACTGAGAGATTGTTTTATGTCAGTGAGTGAGAAAAAGAGCCCTGGGTTCCTGTTGTCTTTGTATTATGTTGAAAAATACTTTGCTTTGTTTTAATCAATTTTTTTTCTCTTATTCCCAAGGAGAGACATTTTGGAAGCTGCAGCTTTGATGATGCACAGGCAGAATCTTTTGGCATGTGGAATTCTCAGAAAAGAGCTTTAACAAGAATAATAATAAATACATATGTGTTATTGTCTAATTTATTTTTGGATACTGCAAAGAAGTGCGTGTGTTTTCGGTGTTGATATAAAAACAAAGTGTTGGAAATGCTCAGTATTTCCAGCAGGGTTTTTATTTCCGATTTCCAGCATCCACAGTATTTTTATTTTGTATTTTGTGGGGAGAGGCTTTTTACCACAAGGGAGGGGGCTGGAGCGGGCACCGAAGCAAATAGTTTGTGAAGCGCTGCTCCAGAACAGTCAATGCAATCCCATAGATTTCCTTACCTGCATCTCTTGCTGTAATTTGTTCTCTGTCCCTTCCCTCCATGTTCATATCTCTGTTTCTTCAAATCTTTAAATCCCTTTCTCTGTATCTCTCAACATCCTTTATATATCTGCCTCTCTTTAGAGTCTCACAAGTTTCCGTTTTCATTCACTTTTTGCGACTCTCTGCATCTTTATCTATCTCTCTGTCTATTTATCTCTCATTCAGTCCCACATCTCCTTTCCAGCAAGATTATCTCCAAATCTCCGCCCCGCCTCCCCACCCCACCAGCCCCCCACCCCCCCGGTTCTCCCCGACACACCCCTCTCTATTCTGTATATACTTTGTATATCTGCCCCTCGACATCTTTCAGTCTCTGCATCTCTCTCTTTGTCTGGGATCTTTCTCAATACCTGTTTCTGACTCCCTGCCTCTCTTCCATTCACGATCTCCCTCTTCATTTGTTTTTCTCTCTCTCCTTCTCTCTCTGACATGTGGGAGTCTTTCAAACGTCAGCTGATTAGAATCCAGGACCAGCATGTTCCTGTGAGGAAGAAAGACAAGTTTGGAAAGTTTTGGGAAGCTTGGATAACACGGGATATTGTGAGCCAAGTCAAAAAGAAAAAGTAAACATTTGAAAGGGCTGGAAGGCTAGGAACAGATGAAGCACTTGAGGAACAGAACATAGAACATAGAACAGTACAGCACAGTACAGGCCCTTCAGCCCACGATGTTGTGCCGAACATTTAACGGACTCGAAGATCTAAGTACCTACCAACCCTTCATTCTACAATCATCCATGTACCTATCCAACAGTCGCTTAAATGCCCCTAATGTATCTGCTTCTACTACCACCGCTGGCAGTGCATTCCACGCACCCACCACTCTCTGTGGAAAGAACCTACCTCTGACCTCTCCCCGAAACCTTCCTCCAATTACCTTCAAATTATGCCCCTTGGTGATAGCCCTTTCCACCCTGGGAAAATGTCTCTGACTATCCACTCTACCGATGCATCTCATCATCTTGTACCCCTCTATCAAGTCACCTCTCATCCTTCTTCGCTCCAATGAGAAAAGCCCTAGCTCCCTCAATCTTTCTTCGTAGGACATGCCCTCCAGTCCGGGCAGCATCCTGGTAAATCTCCTGTGCACCCTCTCTAAATCATCCACATCCTTCCTATAATGAGGCGACCAGAACTGAACACAATATTCCAAGTGTGGTCGAACCAGTGCCTCATAGAGCTGCAGCATAACCTCACGGCTCTTAAACTCAATCCCCCTGTTAATGAAAGCCAACACACCATACGCCTTCTTAACAACCCTATCAACTTGGGTGGCAACTTTGAGCGATCTATGGACATGGACCCCAAGATCCCTCTGTTCCTCCACAGTACCAAGAATCCTGTCTTTAAGCCTGTATTCCGCATCCAAATTCGGACTTCCAAAATGAATCACTTCGCACTATTCCAGGTTGAACTCCATCTGCCACTTCTGAGCCCAGCTCTGCATCCTGTCAATGTCCCGTTGCAACCTACAACAGCCTTCCACACTATCCACAACTCCAGCACCCTTCGTGTCATCGGCAAACTTGCTAACCCAGCCTTCCACTTCCTCATCCAAGTCATTTATAAAAATCACAAAGAGCAGAGGTCCCAGAACAGATCCTTGTGGAACACCACTGGTCACAGAGCTCCATGCTGAATACTTTCCATCTACTACCACTCTCTAACTTCTCTGGGCAAGCCAATTTTGTATCCAGACAGCCAACTGTCCCTGTATCCCATGCCTCCTTACTTTCTGAATGAGCCTACCATGGGGAACCTTATCAAACGCCTTGCTAAAATCGATATACACCACATCCACTGCTCTTCCTTCATCAATGTGTTTTGTCACATCTTCAGAAATTCAATAAGGCTTGTGAGGCATGACCTGCCCCTCACAAAGCCATGCTGACTGTCTCTAATCAAACCATTCTTTCATAATTAATCATAAATCCTCTCTCTCAGAATCCTCTCCAATAATTTGCCCACTACCGATGTAAGACTGACTGTTCTATAATTCCCAGGCTTATCCCTATTCCCTTTTGTGAACAAGGGAACAACATTTGCCACCCTCCAATTATCCGGTACTACTCCAGTGGACAGTGAAGACGCAAAGATCATCGCCAAAGGCGCAGCAAACTCATCCCTCGCTTCCCGTAATATCCTTGGCTATATCCCGTCTGTCCCCGGGGACTTATCTGTCCTCATATCATTCTAAATTTTCAGCGCATCCTCCCTATTAACCTCAACCTGTTCAAGCATATCAGCCTGTTCCACGCTGTCCTCACAAACGACCAGGTTCCTCTCACTAGTGAATACTGAAGCTAAATATTCATTTAGGACCTCGCCTACCTCCTCCGACTCCAGGTACAAGTTCCCTCCACTATCCCTGATCGGCCCTACCCTCACTCTGGCTATCCTCTTGTTCCTCTCATAGATGTAGAACGCCTTGGGATTTTCCTTAATCCTACCCGCCAATATTTTTTCATGTCCCCTTCCAGCTCTCCTAATTCCATTCTTCAGTTCCTTCCTGGCTTCCTTGTAACCATCCAGAGCCCTGTCTGATCCTTGCTTCCGCAACCTTAAGTAAGCTTCCTTCTTCCTCTTGACTAGCTGTTCCACATCTCTTATCATCCAAGGTTCCTTCACCCTCCCATCCCTTCCTTGCCTCATCGGGACAAACCTCTCCATCAGTCGCAGCAAGTGCTCCCTAAACAACCTCCACATTTCTGTTGTGCATTTCCCTGAGAACATCTGTTCCCAATTTATGCTCCCCAGTTCGTGCCTAATAGTATTGTAATTCCCCCTCCCCCAATTAAATATTTTCCCATCCCGTCTGCTCCTATCCCTCTACATGACTGTAATAACGGTCAGGGAGTTGTGATCACTATCACAGAAATGTTCTCCCACCGAGAGATCTGCCATCTGGCCTGGTTCGTTGCCAGCACCAAGTCCAAAATAGCCTCCCCTCTAGTCGCCTCGCCACATATTGAGTCAGGAAAACTTCCTGGGCACACCTGACAAAAACTGCTCCATCCAAACTATTTGCACTAAGGAGGTTCCAATCAATATTAGGGAACTTGAAGTCACCCATGACAACAACCCTGTTACTTCTGATCCTTTCCAAAATCTGCCTCCCAATCTGTTCCTCCATGTCTCTGCTGCTATTGGTGGGTCTGTAGAAAACTTCCAACAAAGTGACTGCTCCTTTCCTGTTTCTGACTTCCACCCATAATGACTCAGTAGACAAACCCTCCTCGACGACCTCCCTTTCTGCAGCTGTGATACTATCCCTGATTAACAATGCCACTCCCCCACCTCTTTTACCTCCCTCCCTATTCATTTTGAAACATCTAAACCCTGGAACATCCAACATCCATTCCTGCCCCTGTGATATCCACGTCTCCGTAGTGGCCACAACATCGAAGCTCCAAGTATTGATCCATGCTCTAAATTCATCACCCTTATTCCTGACACTTCTTGCGTTAAAATAGACACACTTCAAGCCATCATACTGGCTGCAACTTTGCCCTGTCAACTGTCTAACCCTCCTCGCAGACTCTCTGCACTCTGTATCTGCCTGTTCAACAGCTACCCCATCCACTGATCCGTGGCTCCGGTTCCCATCTCCCTGCCAAACTAGTTTAAACCCTCCCGAAGAGCTCGAGCAAACCTCCCGCCCAGGATATTGGTGCCCCTTCAGTTCAGATGCAACCCGTCCTTCTTGTACAGGTCCCACCTTCCCCAGAAGGTATCCCAATGATCCACATAACTGAATCCCTCCCTCCGACACCAGTTCTCGAGCCACATATTCAGCTGCACTCGCTCCCTGTTTCTAGCCTCACTAGCACGTGGCACCGGTAGCAATCCTGAGATTACTACTCAGCTCGTCCTGCCTTTCAGCTTCCAACCTAACTTCCTCGTTTCGCTTTTCAGGTCCTCATCCCTTTTGCTAGCTATGTCATTGGTCCCGATGTGTACCACGACCTCTGACTGCTCCCCCTCCCCCTTAGGAATCCTCTCGACTCGATCCGAGACATCTCTGACCCTGGCACCCGGGAGGCAACATACCATCCGGGAGTCTCGTTCGCGACCACAGAATCTCCTGTCTGTTCCTCCAACCATTGAATCTCCTATCACTATCGCTCTCCGATTCTCCACGCTGCCCTTCTGAGCCACTGAGCCAGGCTCAGTGCCAGAGACCTGGCCTCTGTGGCTTTCCCCTGGGACGTCGTCCCCCTCAACCGTATCCAAAATGGTATAGGTATTATTGAGGGGAACAGCCACAGGGGATCCCTGCACTGTGCGCCTATTCCCTTTCCCTCCACTGGCGCTCACCCAGCTACCTTTATCCTGTAACCTACTTCCCTATAACTGCTCTCTATCACCCCCTCAGCATCCTGAATGATCCAAAGTTCATCCAGCTCCAGCTCCAGTTCCCTAACGCGGTCTGCGAGGCGCTGGAATTGGGTGCACTTCTCACAGGTGAAGTCAGCAGGGAAACAAGTGGTGACCCTTACCTCCCACATCCTGCAAGAGGAGCATGCAACTGCCCTCGCTTCCATCCCCTCCGCACTAAATTGACAACAGAGATTAAAAATAAGAAAACCTTACCTAACCAAACACTCCGCACAAGAGTCCTTTTTTTTGGCGAGAGGAGGAGGATGGGTGGGAGACACTACACTTGTAGTGTTTCACGTTTAGCTACTGCCCGAATATATAGGTTTAGTTACCCAGCAATCCCCGTGTCTGCCGAAACAAAAGGTAAGTTATTTTAATTTGAAAAGCACCTTCCCAGCTGACACCTCGCTCGCACAATCGCTGCTTCAGAAAAAGACACTGCAACCGAGGCGGAATTAGACAGGAGCGTGTTTATCGGGGGAATTAGACTGGAGGGTGATCACAGGGGTATTGGACTGGAGGGTGTTCATAGGGGGAATTAGATAGGATGATGTTCAAAGGGGGAATTAGAGTGGAGGGTGATCACAGCGGGCATGAGACTGGAGGGTGATCACAGGGGGCATCTGAATGGAGGGTGATCACAGCGGGAATTAGACAGGATGGTTTTCACAGGGGGAATTAGACTGGAGGGTGATCACAGGGTGCATTAGACTGGAGGGTGATCACAGGGGGCATTAGACTGGAGGGTGATCACAGCGGGAATTAGACAGGTGGGTGATCACAGGGGGATTTAGATAGGAGGGTGTTCATAGGGGGAAGTAGACTGCAGGCTGTTCACAGGGGGCATTAGAAAGGAGGTTGTTCACAGGGGGGAATTAGACCGGAGGGTGTTCACAGGGGGAATTAAATAAGAGGGTGTTCATAGGGGGGAATTAGACAGGAGGGTGTTCACAGTTGGTATGAGACAGGAGGGAGTTCACAGGGGGAATTGGACAGTAGAGTGTTCACGGGGATAATTAGACTGGTGGGTGATCACAGGGGGAATTAGACCGGAGGGTGTTCACAGGGTGAATTAGACAGGAGGGTGTTCACAGGGGGTATCCGAGAGGTGGGTGTCCATGGATTGAATTGACAGGAGGGTGTTCACAGGGGGAATAAGACTGGAGGGTGCTCACAGGGGGAATTAGACTGGAGGGTGATCACAGGGGGCATTAGACTGGAGGGTGATCACAGGGGGAATTAGAAAGGAGGGTGTTAACAGGCGGGGAATTAGACCGGAGGGTGTTCACAGGGGGAATTAATTAGGAGGGTGTTCAGAGGGGGGAATTATACAGGAGGGTGTTCACAGTGGGTATGAGGTAGGAGGGTGTTCACAAGGGGAATTAGAAAGTAGGGTGTTCACATGGGTAATTAGATTGGAGGGTGATCACGTGGGGGAATTGGACTGGAGGGTGTACACAGGGGGAAGTTGACAGGAGGGTGTTCACAGGGGTTATCAGAGAGGTGGGAGTCCGCAGATTGATTTAGACAGGAGGGTGTTCACAGGGGGAATTAGACTGGAGGGTGCTCACAGGGGGAATTAAACAGGAGGGTTTTCACAGCAGCAATTAGAAAGGAGGGTGTTCACAGGGGGAATTAGACTGGAGGGTGTTCACAGGGGTAATTCGACTGGAGGGTGATCACAGGCGGTATTAGACAGGTGGGTGTTCACAGAGGGAGTTAGACAGGATGGTGTTCACAGGGAGAATTAGGCAGGAGGGTGTTCACAGCGGTTATTAGAAAGGAGGGTGTTCACTGGGGGGAATTAGACAGCTGGGTGTTCACAGGGGGAATTAGATAGGAAGGTGTTCATAAGGGGTAATTAGACAGGAGGGTGTTCACAGCGGGAATTAGACAGGAGGTTGTTCACAGGGGGAATTGGACTTGACAGTGTTCACAGGGTGAATTAGACTGGAGGGTGATCACAGGGGGCATTCGACAGGAGCGTGATAACGGGGGGCATTAGAATGGAGGGTGATCACAGCGGGAGTTAGACAGGAGAGTGTTCATAGAGGAATTAGGTGGAGGGTGTTCATAGGTGGAACTGAGTGGAGGGTGTTCAAAGGGGGAATTCGAAAGGAGGGTGTTCACAGGGGGAATTAGAAAGGAGGGTGTTCACAGGGGGAATTAGACTGGAGGGTGCTCACAGTGGGTATTAGACAGGTGGGTGTTCACAGGGGAGAATTAGACAGGAGGGTGTTCACAGGGGTAATTAGATAGCAAGGTGTTCATAGGGGGAATTAGACTGGAGGGTGTTCACAGCAGGAATTAGACAGGAGGGTGTTCACAGGCGGAATTACACAGGTGGGAGATCACAGGGGGCATTTGACTGGAGGGAGATCACAGGGAGCATTAGACTGGAGGGTGATCACAGCGGGAATTAGATAGCAGGGTGTTCATAGGCGGAATTAGACTGGAGGGTGTTCACAGGGGGAATTAGACTGCAGGGTCTTCACAGGGGGAATCAGAAAGGATGGTGTTCACAGGGGGAATTAGACTGGTGTGTGTTCACAGGGGGAATTAAAAAGGATGGTGTTCATCGGGGGGAATTAGACAGGAGGGTGTTCACAGGGGGAATTAGACTGGAGGGTGTTCACAGGGGTAATTCGACTGGAGGGTGATCACAGGCGGTATTAGACAGGTGGGTGTTCACAGCAGGAGTTAGACAGGATGGTGTTCACAGGGGGAATTAGGCAGGAGGGTGTTCACAGGGGGAATTAAACAGGAGGGTGTTCACAGCGGGTATTAGAAAGGAGGGTGTTCACTGGGGGGTATTAGACAGCTGGGTGTTCACAGGGGGAATTAGATAGGAAGGTGTTCATAAGGGGTAATTAGACAGGAGGGTGTTCACAGCGGGAATTAGACAGGAGGTTGTTCACAGGGGGAATTGGACTTGACAGTGTTCACAGGGTGAATTAGACTGGAGGGTGATCACAGGGGGTATTCGACTGGAGCGTGATAACGGGGGGCAAGAGAATGGAGGGTGATCACAGCGGGTGTTAGACAGGAGAGTGTTCATAGAGGAATTAGGTGGAGGGTGTTCATAGGTGGAACTGAGTGGAGGGTGTTCAAAGGGGGAATTCGAAAGGAGGGTGTTCACAGGGGGAATTAGAAAGGAGGGTGTTCACAGGGGGAATTAGACTGGAGGGTGCTCACAGGGGGTATTAGAAAGGAGGGTGTTCACAGGGGGAATTAGAAAGGAGGGTGTTCACAGGGGGAATTAGGCAGGAGGGTGCTCACAGGGGGTATTAGACAGGTGGGTGTTCACAGGGGAGAATTAGACAGGAGGGTGTTCACAGGGGTAATTAGATAGCAAGGTGTTCATAGGGAGAATTAGACTGGAGGGTGTTCACAGGGGTAATTAGACAGGAGGGTGTTCACAGCGGGAATTAGACAGGAGGGTGTTCACCGGGGGGAATTAGACAGGAGTGTGTTCACAGGGTGAATTCGACTGGAGGGTGATCACAGGGGGCATTAGACTGGAGGGAGATCACAGGGGGCAATATACTGGAGGGTGATCACAGCGGGAATTAGATAGGAGTGTGTTCACAGGGGGAATTAGATTGGAGGGTGTTCATTGGAGGAATTAGACTGGAGAGTGTTCACAGGTCGAATTAGACAGGAGGGTGTTCACAGGGGGAATTAGAAAAGATGGTGTGCACAGGGGAGAATTAGACAGGCGGGTGTTCACAGTGGGTATGAGAGAGGAGGGTGTTCACAGGGGGAATAAGACAGTAGGGTGTTCACAGGTGTAATTAGACAGGAGGGAGATCACAGGGGGAATTATACTGGAGGGTGTTCACAGGGGGAATTAGACTGGAGGGTGCTCACAGGGGGTATTAGACAGGTGGGTGTTCACAGGGGAGAATTAGACAGGAGGGTGTTCACAGGGGTAATTAGATAGCAAGGTGTTCATAAGGGGAATTAGACTGGAGGGTGTTCACAGGGGGAATTAGACAGCAGGGTGTTCACCGGGGGGAATTAGACAGGAGTGTGTTCACAGGGTGAATTCGACTGGAGGGTGATCACAGGGGGCATTAGACTGGAGGGAGATCACAGGGGGCAATATACTGGAGGGTGAGCACAGCGGGAATTAGATAGGAGTGTGTTCACAGGGGGAATTAGATTGGAGGGTGTTCATAGGGGGAATTAGACTGGAGGGTGTTCACAGGTCGAATTCGACAGGAGGGTGTTCACAGGGGGAATTAGAAAAGATGGTGTTCACAGGGGAGAATTAGACAGGTGGGTGTTCACAGTGGGTATGAGAGAGGAGGGTGTTCACAGGGGGAATAAGACAATAGGGTGTTCACAGGTGTAATTAGACAGGAGGGAGATCACAGTGGGTATTAGACAGGAGGGTGTTCACAGGGGGAATTATACTGGAGGGTGTTCACAGGGGGTATTAGACAGGAGTCTGTTCACAGGGGAGAATTAGATAGGAGGGTGTTCACAGCAGGAATTAGACAGGAGGGTGTTCACAGGCGGAATTACACAGGTGGGAGATCACAGGGGGCATTTGACTGGAGGGAGATCACAGGGAGCATTAGACTGGAGGGTGATCACAGCGGGAATGAGATAGCAGGGTGTTCATAGGCGGAATTAGACTGGAGGGTGTTCACAGCAGGAATTAGACAGGAGGGTGTTCACAGGCGGAATTACACAGGTGGGAGATCACAGGGGGCATTTGACTGGAGGGAGATCACAGGGAGCATTAGACTGGAGGGTGATCACAGCGGGAATTAGATAGCAGGGTGTTCATAGGCGGAATTAGACTGGAGGGTGTTCACAGGGGGAATTAGACTGCAGGGTCTTCACAGGGGGAATCAGAAAGGATGGTGTTCACAGGGGGAATTAGACTGGTGTGTGTTCACAGGGGGAATTAAAAAGGATGGTGTTCATCGGGGGGAATTAGACAGGAGGGTGTTCACAGGGGGAATTAGACTGGAGGGTGTTCACAGGGGTAATTCGACTGGAGGGTGATCACAGGCGGTATTAGACAGGTGGGTGTTCACAGCAGGAGTTAGACAGGATGGTGTTCACAGGGGGAATTAGGCAGGAGGGTGTTCACAGGGGGAATTAAACAGGAGGGTGTTCACAGCGGGTATTAGAAAGGAGGGTGTTCACTGGGGGGTATTAGACAGCTGGGTGTTCACAGGGGGAATTAGATAGGAAGGTGTTCATAAGGGGTAATTAGACAGGAGGGTGTTCACAGCGGGAATTAGACAGGAGGTTGTTCACAGGGGGAATTGGACTTGACAGTGTTCACAGGGTGAATTAGACTGGAGGGTGATCACAGGGGGTATTCGACTGGAGCGTGATAACGGGGGGCAAGAGAATGGAGGGTGATCACAGCGGGTGTTAGACAGGAGAGTGTTCATAGAGGAATTAGGTGGAGGGTGTTCATAGGTGGAACTGAGTGGAGGGTGTTCAAAGGGGGAATTCGAAAGGAGGGTGTTCACAGGGGGAATTAGAAAGGAGGGTGTTCACAGGGGGAATTAGACTGGAGGGTGCTCACAGGGGGTATTAGAAAGGAGGGTGTTCACAGGGGGAATTAGAAAGGAGGGTGTTCACAGGGGGAATTAGGCAGGAGGGTGCTCACAGGGGGTATTAGACAGGTGGGTGTTCACAGGGGAGAATTAGACAGGAGGGTGTTCACAGGGGTAATTAGATAGCAAGGTGTTCATAGGGAGAATTAGACTGGAGGGTGTTCACAGGGGTAATTAGACAGGAGGGTGTTCACAGCGGGAATTAGACAGGAGGGTGTTCACCGGGGGGAATTAGACAGGAGTGTGTTCACAGGGTGAATTCGACTGGAGGGTGATCACAGGGGGCATTAGACTGGAGGGAGATCACAGGGGGCAATATACTGGAGGGTGATCACAGCGGGAATTAGATAGGAGTGTGTTCACAGGGGGAATTAGATTGGAGGGTGTTCATTGGAGGAATTAGACTGGAGAGTGTTCACAGGTCGAATTAGACAGGAGGGTGTTCACAGGGGGAATTAGAAAAGATGGTGTGCACAGGGGAGAATTAGACAGGCGGGTGTTCACAGTGGGTATGAGAGAGGAGGGTGTTCACAGGGGGAATAAGACAGTAGGGTGTTCACAGGTGTAATTAGACAGGAGGGAGATCACAGGGGGAATTATACTGGAGGGTGTTCACAGGGGGAATTAGACTGGAGGGTGCTCACAGGGGGTATTAGACAGGTGGGTGTTCACAGGGGAGAATTAGACAGGAGGGTGTTCACAGGGGTAATTAGATAGCAAGGTGTTCATAAGGGGAATTAGGCTGGAGGGTGTTCACAGGGGGAATTAGACAGCAGGGTGTTCACCGGGGGGAATTAGACAGGAGTGTGTTCACAGGGTGAATTCGACTGGAGGGTGATCACAGGGGGCATTAGACTGGAGGGAGATCACAGGGGGCAATATACTGGAGGGTGAGCACAGCGGGAATTAGATAGGAGTGTGTTCACAGGGGGAATTAGATTGGAGGGTGTTCATAGGGGGAATTAGACTGGAGGGTGTTCACAGGTCGAATTCGACAGGAGGGTGTTCACAGGGGGAATTAGAAAAGATGGTGTTCACAGGGGAGAATTAGACAGGTGGGTGTTCACAGTGGGTATGAGAGAGGAGGGTGTTCACAGGGGGAATAAGACAATAGGGTGTTCACAGGTGTAATTAGACAGGAGGGAGATCACAGTGGGTATTAGACAGGAGGGTGTTCACAGGGGGAATTATACTGGAGGGTGTTCACAGGGGGTATTAGACAGGAGTCTGTTCACAGGGGAGAATTAGATAGGAGGGTGTTCACAGCAGGAATTAGACAGGAGGGTGTTCACAGGCGGAATTACACAGGTGGGAGATCACAGGGGGCATTTGACTGGAGGGAGATCACAGGGAGCATTAGACTGGAGGGTGATCACAGCGGGAATGAGATAGCAGGGTGTTCATAGGCGGAATTAGACTGGAGGGTGTTCACAGGGGGAATTAGACTGCAGGGTCTTCACAGGGGGAATCAGAAAGGATGGTGTTCACAGGGGGAATTAGACTGGTGTGTGTTCACAGGGGGAATTAAAAAGGATGGTGTTCATCGGGGGGAATTAGACAGGAGGGTGTTCACAGGGGGAATTAGACTGGAGGGTGTTCACAGGGGTAATTCGACTGGAGGGTGATCACAGGCGGTATTAGACAGGTGGGTGTTCACAGACGGAGTTAGACAGGATGGTGTTCACAGGGGGAATTAGGCAGGAGGGTGTTCACAGGGGGAATTAAACAGGAGGGTGTTCACAGCGGGTATTAGAAAGGAGGGTGTTCACTGGGGGGAATTAGACAGCTGGGTGTTCACAGGGGGAATTAGATAGGAAGGTGTTCATAAGGGGTAATTAGACAGGAGGGTGTTCACAGCGGGAATTAGACAGGAGGTTGTTCACAGGGGGAATTGGACTTGACAGTGTTCACAGGGTGAATTAGACTGGAGGGTGATCACAGGGGGCATTCGACTGGAGCGTGATAACGGGGGGCAAGAGAATGGAGGGTGATCACAGCGGGTGTTAGACAGGAGAGTGTTCATAGAGGAATTAGGTGGAGGGTGTTCATAGGTGGAACTGAGTGGAGGGTGTTCAAAGGGGGAATTCGAAAGGAGGGTGTTCACAGGGGGAATTAGAAAGGAGGGTGTTCACAGGGGGAATTAGACTGGAGGGTGCTCACAGGGGGTATTAGAAAGGAGGGTGTTCACAGGGGGAATTAGAAAGGAGGGTGTTCACAGGGGGAATTAGGCAGGAGGGTGCTCACAGGGGGTATTAGACAGGTGGGTGTTCACAGGGGAGAATTAGACAGGAGGGTGTTCACAGGGGTAATTAGATAGCAAGGTGTTCATAGGGGGAATTAGACTGGAGGGTGTTCACAGGGGTAATTAGACAGGAGGGTGTTCACAGCGGGAATTAGACAGGAGGGTGTTCACCGGGGGGAATTAGACAGGAGTGTGTTCACAGGGTGAATTCGACTGGAGGGTGATCACAGGGGGCATTAGACTGGAGGGAGATCACAGGGGGCAATATACTGGAGGGTGATCACAGCGGGAATTAGATAGGAGTGTGTTCACAGGGGGAATTAGATTGGAGGGTGTTCATAGGGGGAATTAGACTGGAGGGTGTTCACAGGTCGAATTAGACAGGAGGGTGTTCACAGGGGGAATTAGAAAAGATGGTGTGCACAGGGGAGAATTAGACAGGCGGGTGTTCACAGTGGGTATGAGAGAGGAGGGTGTTCACAGGGGGAATAAGACAGTAGGGTGTTCACAGGTGTAATTAGACAGGAGGGAGATCACAGGGGGAATTATACTGGAGGGTGTTGACAGGGGGTATTAGACAGGAGGCTGTTCACAGGGGAGAATTAGATAGGAGGGTGTTCACAGCAGGAATTAGACAGGAGGGTGTTCACAGGCGCAATTACACAGGTGGGAGATCACAGGGGGCATTTGACTGGAGGGAGATCACAGGGAGCATTAGACTGGAGGGTGAGCACAGCGGGAATTAGATAGGAGGGTGTTCATAGGCGGAATTAGACTGGAGGGTGTTCACAGGGGGAATTAGACTGCAGGGTCTTCACAGGGGGAATCAGAAAGGATGGTGTTCACAGGGGGAATTGGACCAGTGTGTGTTCACAGGGGGAATTAAAAAGGACGGTGTTCATCGGGGGGAATTAGACAGGAGGGTGTTCACAGTGGGTATGAGACAAGAGGGTGTTCACAGGGGGTATAAGAGAATAGTGTGTTCACAGGTGTAATTAGACAGGAGGGTGATCACAGGGGGCATCAGACTGGAGGGTGATCACAGGGGGAAATGAGACAGGAGGGAGATCACAGGGGAGAATTCGATAGGAGGGTGTTCACAGCAGGAATTAGACAGGAGGGTGTTCACAGGGGGATTTATACTGGAGGGTGTTCACAGGGGGTATTAGAGAGGAGGGTGTTCACAGGGGAGAATTCGATAGGAGGGTGTTCACAGCAGGAATTAGACAGGAGGGTGTTCACAGGCGGAATTAGACAGGTGGGTGATCACAGGGGGCATTTGACTGGAGGGTGATCACAGGGGGCATTAGACTGATGGGTGATCACAGCGGGAATTAGATAGGAGGGTGTTCATAGGGGGAATTAGACTGCAGGGTGTTCACAGGGGGAATTAGAAGGGAGGGTCTTCACAGGGGGAATTAGACCAGTGTGTGTTCACAGGGGGAATTAAATAGGACGGTGTTCATCGGGGGGAATTTGACAGGAGGGTGTTCACAGTGGGTATGAGACAAGAGGGTGTTCACAGGGGGAATAAGAGAATAGGATGTTCACAGGTGTAATTGGACTGGAGGGTGATCACAGGGGGAAATTAGACAGCAGGGTGTTCACAGGGGGTATTAGACAGGAGGGAGATCACAGGGGGTATTAGACAGCTATGTGTTCACAGAGGGAGTTAGACAGGAGGGTGTTCAAGAACAAAGAACAAAGATAATTACAGCACAGGAACAGGCCCTTCGGCCCTCCAAGCCTGCGCCGATCCAGATCCTCTCTCTAAACATGTCGCCTATTTTCGAAGCTTCTGTATCTCTTTTCTTCCTGCCCATTCATGTATCTGTCCAGATACATCTTAAAAGACTCCATCGTGCCCGCATCTACCACCTCCGCTGGCAATGCGTTCCAGGTGCCCACCACCCTCTGCGTAAAGAACGTTCCACGCATATCCCCCCTAAACTTTTCCCCTTTCACTTTGAACTCGTGTCCTCTAGTAATTGAAACCCCCACTCTGGGAAAAAGCTTCTTGCTATCCACCCTGTCTATACCTCTCATGATTTTGTACACCTCAATCAGGTCCCCCCTCAACCTCCGTCTTTCTAATGAAAATAATCCTAATCTACTCAACCTCTCTTCATAGCTAGCGCCCTCCATACCAGGCAACATCCTGGTGAACCTCCTCTGCACCCTCTCCAAAGCATCCACATCCTTTTGATAATGTGGCGACCAGAACTGTACGCAGTATTCCAAATGTGGCCGAACCAAAGTCCTAAACAACTGTAACATGACCTGCCAACTCTTGTACTCAATGCCCCGTCCGATGAAGGAAAGCATGCCGTATGCCTTCTTGACCACTCTATTTACCTGCGCTGCCACCTTCAGGGAACAGTGGACCTGAACACCCAAATCTCTCTGGACATCAATTTTCCCCAGGACTTTTCCATTTACTGTATAGTTCACTCTTGAATTGGATCTTCCAAAATGCATCACCTCGCATTTGCCCTGATTGAACTCCATCTGCCATTTCTCTGCCCAACTCTCCAATCTATCTATATTCTGCTGTATTCTCTGACAGTCCCCTTCACTATCTGCTATTCCACCAATCTTAGTGTCGTCTGCAAATTTGCTAATCAGTCCACCTATACTTTCCTCCAAATCATTAATGTATATCACAAACAACAGTGGTCCCAGCACGGATCCCTGTGGAACACCACTGGTCACACGTCTCCATTTTGAGAAACTCCCTTCTACTGCTACTCTCTGTCTCCTGTTGCCCAGCCAGTTCTTTATCCATCTAGCTAGTACACCTTGGACCCCAAGCGCCTTCAATTTCTCCATCAGCCTGCCATGGGGAACCTTATCAAACGCCTTACTGAAGTCCATGTATATGACATCGACAGCCCTTCCGTCATCAATCAACTTTGTCACTTCCTCAAAGAATTAGACAGCAGGGTTTCACAGCGGGAATTAGACAGGAGGGTGTACACAGGGGAAATTAGAAAGGAGTGTGTTCACAAGGGGAGTTAGACTGGAGGGTGTTCACAGAAGGAATTAGAAAGGAGGGTGTTCTCGGGGGAATTAAACGGGAGGGTGTTCACATTGGGAATTGGAAAGGAGGGTGTTCACAGTGCGGAATTAGACCGGAGGGTGTTCACAGGGGGAATTAAATAGGACGGTGTTCATCGGGGGGACTGAGAAAGGAGGGTGTTCACAGCGGGAATTACACAGGAGGGAGATCACAGTGGGTATTGGACAGGTAGGTGTTCACAGAGGGAGTTAGACAGGAGGGTGTTCACAGCTGGAATTAGACAGGAGGGTGTTCACAGGGGAAATTAGAAAGGAGGGTGTTCACAGGGAGAGTTGGACTGGAGGGTGTTCACAGAGGGAATTAGAAATGAGGGTGTTCACGGGGGAATTAAACTGGAGGGTGTTCACAGGGGGAATTAAATAGGATGGTGTTCTTAGGGGGGAATTAGACAGGAGGGTGTTCACATTGGTTATGAGACAGTCGGGTGTTCACAGAGGTAATTAGACTGGAGGGTGATCACAGGGGGCATTCGACTGGAGGGTGATCACAGGGTGATTAGACAGGTGGGTGTTCACAGAGGGAGTTGGACAGGAGGGTGTTCACAGCGGGAATTAGAAAGGAGGGTGTTCACTGGGGGAATTAAACAGGAGGGTGTTCACAGCGGGAATTCGAAAGGGGGGTGTTCACAGTGGGGAATTAGACAGCAGGGTGTTCACAGGGGGAATTATATAGGCAGGTGCTCAAAAGGAGGAATTAGACAGGAGAGTGTTCACAGCGGGAATTAGACAGGAGGGTATTCACAGGGGGAGTTGGACTGGAGGGTGTTCACAGGGGGAATTAGACTGGAGGGTGATAACAGGGGGCATTCGTCTGGAGCGTGATTACGGGGGGGCATTAGAATGGAGGGTGATCACCGCGGGAGTAAGACAGGAGAGTGTTCATAGAGGAATTAGATAGGAGGGTATTCATCGGTGGAACTGAATGGAGGATGTTCAAAGGGGGAATTAGAGAGGAGGGTGTTCATAGGGGGAATTAGACTTGAGGGTGTTCACAGGGGGGATTAGAAAGGAGGATGTTCATCGGGGGTATTTAGACAGGAGGGTGTTCACAGTGGGTATGAGACAGGAGGGTGTTCACAGGGGGAATTAGACAGTCGGGTGTTCACAGGGGTAATTAGACTGGAGGGTGATCACAGTTGGCATTAGACCAGAGGGTATTCACAGCGGGAATTCGACAGGTGGTTGATCACAGAGGGAGTTAGACAGGAGGTTGTTCACAGGGGGAATTAGACCGTAGGGTATTCACAGGGGTAATTGAATAGGAGTGTGTTCACGGCGGGAATTAGAAAGGAGGGTGTTCACAGGGGGTATTAGACAGGAGGGTGTTCACAGTGGGTATGAGACAAGAGGGTGTTCACAGGGGGAATAAGAGAATAGGATGTTCACAGGTGTAATTAGACTGGAGGGTGATCACAGGGGGAAATTAGACAGGAGGGTGTTCACAGGAGGAATTAGACAGGAGGGAGATCACAGGGGGAATTAGACAGGTAGGTGTTCACAGAGGGAGTTAGACAGGAGGGTGTTCACAGGGGGGAATTAGACAGCAGGGTGTTCACAGCGGGAATTAGACAGGAGGGTGTTCACAGGGGGAGTTAGACAGGAGGGTGTTCACAGTAGGAATTAGAAAGGAGGGTGTTCTCGGGGGAATTAAACTGGAGGGTGTTCACATTGGGAATTGGAAAGGAGGGTGTTCACAGGGCGGAATTAGACCGGAGGGTGTTCACAGGGGGAATTAAATAGGACGGTGTTCTTAGGGGGGAATTAGAAAGGAGGGTGTTCACATTGGGAATTAGACAGGAGGGAGATCACAGGGGGTATTGGACAGGTAGGTGTTCTCAGAGGGAGTTAGACAGGAGGGTGTTCACAGCGGGAATTAGACAGGAGGGTGTTCACAGGGGAAATTAGAAAGGAGGGTGTTCAAAGGGGGAGTTAGACTGGACGGTGTTCACAGGGGGAATTAGAAAGGAGGGTGTTCACGGGGGAATTACTCTGGAGGGTGTTCACAGGGGGAATTAAATAGGATGGTGTTCTTAGGCGGGAATTAGACAGGAGGGTGTTCACATTGGTTACGAGACAGGAGGGTGTTCACAGGGGGAATTAGACAGTAGGGTGTTCACAGGGGTAATTAGACTGGAGGGTGATCACAGGGGGCATTAGACTGGAGGGTGATCACCGGGGGTATTAGACAGGTGGGTGATCACAGAGGGAGTTAGACAGTAGGGTGCTCAGAGGGGGAATTAGACAGGATGGTGTTCACAAGGGGAATTAAACAGGAGGGTGAAAACAGCGGGAATTAGATAGGAGGGTGTTCACAGGGGGAATTAAACAGGAGGGTGTTCACATCGGGAATTAGAGAGGGGGGTGTTCACAGTGGGGAATTAGATAGCAGGGTGTTCACAGAGGGAATTAGATAGGCAAGTGTTCAAAAGGAGGAATTAGACAGGAGGGTGTTCACAGCGGGAATTAGACAGGAGGGTGTTCAC
This sequence comes from Heterodontus francisci, assembly GCF_036365525.1. NCBI lineage: Eukaryota > Metazoa > Chordata > Chondrichthyes > Heterodontiformes > Heterodontidae > Heterodontus > Heterodontus francisci. The sequence continues at coordinate 50,545 of NW_027141490.1, read as the reverse complement.
AGGGGGAATTGGACTGGAGGGTGTTCACAGGGGGAATTAGACTGCAGCGTGATAACAGGGGGCATTCGACTGGAGCGTGATAACGGGGGGCATTAGAATGGAGGGTGATCACCGCGGGAGTTAGACAGGAGAGTGTTCATGGAGGAATTTGATAGGAGGGTGTTCATCGGTGGAACTGAATGGAGGATGTTCAAAGGGGGAATTAGAGAGGAGGGTGTTCATAGGGGGAATTAGACTGGAGGGTGTTCACAGGGGGGATTAGTAAGGAGGATGTTCATCGGGGGTATTTAGATAGGAAGGTGTTCATAGGGGGGAATTAGACAGGAGGGTGTTCATAGCGGGAATTAGACAGGAGGGTGTTCACAGGCGGAATTAGAAAGGAGGGTGTTCGCAGGGGGAATTATACTGGAGGGTGATCACAGGGGGCATTATACTGGAGGGTGATCACAGGGGCATTAGACTGGAGGGAGTTCACAGGGCAATTAGAAAGGAGGTTTTTCACAAGGGTGAATTAGAACGGAGGGTGTTCACAGGGTGAATTAAATAGGACGGTGTTCATCGGGGGGAATTAGACAGGAGGGTGTTCACTGGGGTAATTAGACTGGAGGGTGATCACAGGGGGCACTAGACTGGCGGGTGATCACAGGGGGGAATTAGACCGGAGGGTGATCACAGGGGTAATTAAATAGGAGGGTGTTCATAGGGGGGAATTAGACAGGAGGCTGTTCACAGGGGTAATTAGACTGGAGAGTGATCACAGGGGCATTAGACTGGCGGGTGATCACTGGGTGCATTCGAATGGAGGCTGATCACTGGGGGAATTGGACAGGAGAGTGTTCACAGGGATAATTGGACATGATGGTCATCACATGGGATATTATACAGGACCTTATTCAGAGACGGAATTTTACAGGTGGGTGTTCACAGTTGGCGTTAGAGAGGAGGGTGTTCACACGGGAAATTAGACAGTTGGGTGCTCACAGGGGAAATTAGACAGATGGGTGTTCACAGGGGGAGTTAGATAGGAGGGTGATCAGAGGGGGAATTAGACTGGAGGGTTTTCACAGGGGGAATTAGACTGGAGGGTGTTCACAGGGGGAATTGGACTGGTGGGTGATCACAGGGGGCATTTGACTAGAGGGTGATCACAGGGGGAATTAGACTGGAGGGTGATCACAGTTGGCATTAGACAGGAGGGTGATCACAGTGGGAATTATACAGGATGGAGTTCACAGGGGGAATTAGACAGGAGAGTTTTCACAGGGAGAATTTGAAAGGAGGGTGTTGACAGACGAAATTAGATAGGAGTGTGTTCACAGCGGGAATTATGCAGGAGGGTTTTCACAGGGTGAATTAGACAGGAGGGTGTTCACAGCGGGAGTATGTAAGGAGGGTGTTCAGAGGGGCAATTAGACAGGAGTTTGTTCACAGCGGGTATTATACAGGGTGGTGTTCGCAGGGGAAATTAGGCAGGAGGGTGTTCAGACGGGGAATTAGACATGAGGGTGTTCACAGGGGGAATTGGTCAGAGGGTGTTTACAGGGGAATTAGAGAGGAGGGTGTTCACAGCGGGAATTGGACAGGAGGGTGTTCACAGGGGGAATGAGTCAGGGGTGTGTTCACAGGGGGAATTAGAGAGGAGGGTTTTCACAGGGGGAAAGAGACAGGAGGGTTCTCGCAGGGGGAATTAGACAGGAGGGTGTTCACAGGGGGAATTAGACAGGAGGGTGTTCACAGGGGGAATTAGAGAGGATGATGTTCACAGGGGGAATTAGAGAGGATGATGTTCACAGGGGGAATTAGTCAGGGGTGTGTTTACATGGGGAGTTAGACCGGATGTTGTTCTCAGGGGGAATTACTGAGAGGGTGTTTACAGGGGAATTAGAGAGGTGGGTTTTCACAGGGGGAATTAGACAGGAGGGTGTTTACAGGGGGAATTAGACAGGAGGGTGTTTACAGGGAGAATTAGAGAGGTGGGTTTTCACAGGGGGAATTAGACAGGAGGGTGTTTACAGGGGAATTCGAGAGGAGGGTGTCCACAGGGGGAATTAAACAGGAGGGAGTTCACAGGGGGAATTAGACTGGAGGGTCACCACAGGGGGAATTAGACAGGAGGGTGTCACAGTTGGAATTCGACTGGAGTAAGTTCAGAAGGGAAATTAGACTGGAGCGGGTTGAGATCGGAAAATACACCGAAGGAAGTTCACAGCGGAAATTATACAGGAGAGTGTTCACAGGGGGAATTTGAAAGGAGGGTTTTCACAGCGGGAATTGGAGAGGAGGATATTCACAGGGGGAATTAGTCAGGTAGGTGTTTACAGGGGAATTAAAGAGGAGGGAGTTCACAGGGGGAATTTGATAGGAGGGTGTTGAAAGGGTTATTTGGCAGGAGGTTGATTACTGGGGGAATTAGACAGGAGGTCGTTCGCAGTGGGATTTAGACAGGAGTGTGTTTTCAGTGGTAATTAGACCGGAGGGTGTTCACAGGTGGAATTAGAGAGGAGGGTTTTCACGGGGGGACTTAGACAGGAGGGTATTCACAGCGGGAATTGGAGAGGAGGATATTCACAGGGGGAATTAGTCAGGTAGGTGTTTACAGGGGAATTAAAGAGGAGGGAGTTCACAGGGGGAATTTGATAGGAGGGTGTTGAAAGGGTTATTTGGCAGGAGGTTGATTACTGGGGGAATTAGACAGGAGGGCGTTCGCAGTGGGATTTAGACAGGAGTGTGTTTTCAGTGGCAATTAGACCGGAGGGTGTTCACAGGTGGAATTAGACAGGGGGTGTCACAGTTGGAATTAGACTGGAGGGTGTTCAGAAGGGGAATTAGACTGGAGTGGGTTCTGATCGGAAAATACACAGAAGGAAGTTCACAGCGGGAATTATACAGGAGGGTGTTCGCAGGGGGAATTAGGCAGGAGAGTGTTCACAGGGGGAATTTGAAAGGAAGGATTTCACAGGAGGAATTAGACAGGAGGGTGTTCACAGGGGGAATTGGACAGATGGTGTTTCCAGGGGAATTAGAGAGGATGATGTTCACAGGGGGAATTCGTCAGGAGTGTGTTCACAGCGGGAATTATACAGGAGGGTGTTCACAGGGTGAATTAGACAGGAGCGTTTTCACAGGTGGAATTAGACAGGAGGGTGTTCACAGGGGGAATTGGTCAGAGGGTGTTTACAGGGGAATTAGAGAGGGTGATGTTCACAGGGGGAATTAGTCAGGAGTGTTTTTACATGGGGAATTAGACCGGAGGTTGTTCACAGGGGGAACTGGTCAGAGGGTGTTTGCAGGGGAATTAGAGAGGATGATGTTTACAGGGGGAATTAGTCAGTAGGGTCTTCACAGGGGGAATTAGAGAGGTGGGTTTTCACAGGGGGTATTAGACAGGAGGGTGTTTCCAGGGGAATTAGAGAGGAGGATGATTACAGGGGAATTAAACAGGAGGGTGTTCACAGCGGGAATTAGTCAGGGGTGTGTTTGCATGGAGAATTAGACCAGAGGCTGTTCACAAGGGGAATTAGTCAGAGGGTGTTGACAGCGGAATTAGAGAGGATGATGTTCACAGGGGGAATTAGTCAGGAGGGTGTTCACAGGGGGAATTAGAGAGGTGGGTTTTCACAGGGTGAATTAGACAGGTTGGTGATCACAGGGGGAATTAGGCAGGAGGGTGTTGACAGGGGAATTGGGGAGGAGGATGTTCACATGGGGAATGAGACAGGAGGGGCACCACAGGGTGAATTAGACTGGAGCGTGCTCACAGTGGGAATTAGAGAGGAGGGTTTTCACAGGTGAATTTGACAGTAGGGTATTCACAGCGTGAATTGGAGAGGAGGATGTTCACATGGGGAATTAGTCAGTAAGGTGTTTACGGGGGAATTAAAGAGGAGAGTGTTCACAGGGGGAACTGGATAGGAGGGTGTTCACAGGGCGAATTTGACAGTTGGGTGTCACAGGTGGAATTAGACTGGAGGGTGTTCAGAAGGGGAATTAGACTGGAAGGGCTTCAGATCGGAAATTACACAGAAGGATGTTCACAGCGGGAATTAAAGAGGATGGTGTTCACAGGCGGAATTTTGAAAGGAGGGTCTCTCCAGAAGAAACTAGATTGGAGGGTGCACAGAGTGGGCATTAGACACGAAGGTATTGACAGGGTGAAATAGACAAGAGGATGTTCACAGCAGGAATTATACAGGAGGGTCTTCACAGGGGAAATTAGACTGGCACTGTTCACAGGGGGAATTTGACGGGATGGTTTTCACAGGTGGATTTTGTCAGGATGGTGGTCAGAGGGGGAATTTGACTGGAGGCTTTTCACAGGGAGAATTCAGCAGTCGGGTGTTTAGTTTAGTTTAGAGATACAGCACTGAAACAGGCCCTTCGGCCCACCGAGTCTGTGCTGACCATCAACCACCCATTTATACTAATCCTACACTAATCCCATATTCCTACCACATCCCCACCTGTCCCTATATTTCCCGACCACCTACCTATACTAGTGGCAATTTATAATGGCCAATTTACCTACCAACCTGCAAGTTTTTTGGCTTGTGGGAGGAAACCAGAGCACCCGGAGAAAACCCACGCAGACACAGGGAGAACATGCAAACTGCACACAGGAAGTACCCAGAATTGAACCCGGGTCGCTGGAGCTGTGAGGCTGTGGTGCTAACCACTGCGCCACTGTGCCGTGTTCACATGGGGAATTTGACAGGAGGGTGTACACAGGGGGAATTAGACAGGAGCGTGCTTAAAAGGGAAATTAGACAGGAGGGTTTTCGCAGTCGGAATTAGAATGGAGGGAGATCAGACAGGGAATTAGACAGGACAGTGTCCACAGGTGGAATTGACAGGAGGAAGTTCACAGGGGGAATTAGACAGGAGTGTGTTCACAGGGAGAAATGCACAGGAGGGTGTTCACAGCGGAAATTAGATAGGAGGGTGTTCAAAGGGTGAATCAGACAGGAGGGTGTTCACAGGTCGAATTAAACTGGAGGGTGATCACAGGGTGAATTAGACAGGAGAGTGTTCACAGGGGGAATTAAACAGGAGGGTGTTCACAGGGGGAATTAGACTGGAGGGTGTTCAGAGGGGGAATTATACAGGAGGGAGTTGACAGGGGGCATTAGAAAGGAGAGAGCTCACAAGGGGAATTTGAAAGGAGGTTGTTGACAGGGGAAATTAGATAGGAGTGTATTCACAGAGGGTATTATACAGGAGGGTGTTCACAAGGGAATTTGAAAGTAGGGTGTTCACAGGGGAAATCAGACAGGACGGTGTTCAGAGGGGGAATTAGATAGGAGGGTATTGACAGGGTGAATTAGACAGGAGGGTGTTGACAGCGGGAGTATGAAAGGAGGGTGTTCACAATGGCAATTAGACAGGAGGTTGTTCACAGCGGGTATTGTACAGGATGGTGTTTACAGGGTGAATTAGACAGGAGGGTGTTCACGGGGGGAATTAGACAGGAGTGTGTTCACAGATGGAATTAGACAGGAGGATGTGCACAGGGGGAATTCGACAGGAGGGCGTTGACATGGTGTATCAGACTGGAGGGTGTTCATCATGGGGAAATAGACAGGAGTGTGTTCACAGTTGGAATTAGACAGTTGGGTGTTCGCAGGTTGAATTCAACAGGAGTGTATTCACAGGGGGAATTAGTCAGGAGGGTGATTTCAGGGAGAATTGGAGAGGAGGCTTTTCACAGGGGGAATTAGATCGGAGGGTTTTCACAGGGGGAATTAGTCAGAGGGTGTTTACAGGGGATTTAAAGAGGATGATGTTCACCGGAGGAATTAGTGAGGAGTGTGTTCACACGGGGAATTAGACAGGAGGGTGTTCACAGGGGGAATTAGTCAGGAGGGTGTTTACATGGTGCATTTTACCGGAGGTTGTTCACAGGGGGAATTAGTCAGCGGGTGTTTACAGGGTAATTAGAGAGGATGATGTTCACAGGTGGAATTAGTCAGGAGGGTGTGCACAGGGGGAATTAGAGAGGTGTGTTTTCATAGGGGGAATTAGACAGGAGGGTGTTCACAGGGGGAATTAGGTAGGAGGGTGTTCACAGTTGGAATTAGTCTCAAGGGTGTTTCCAGGGGAATTAGAGAGGAGGGTGTTTACAGGGGGAATTACTCAGGAGGGTGTGCGCAGGGGGAATTAGAGAGGTGGGTAACCACAGGGCGAATTAGACAGGATTGTTTTCACATGGGGGAATTAGACAGGAGGGTGTTCACAGGGGGATTTAGTCAGGAGGGTGTTCACGTGGGAAATTAGAGAGAAGGGCTTTCACAGGGTGCATTAGACAGGAGGGTTTTCACAGGGGACATTAGACAGGAGGGTGTTCACAAGGGGAATTAGAGAGGATGATGTTCACAGGGGGACTTAGGCAGGAGTGTGTTCACAGGTGGAATTAGTCATGAGGGTGTTTACATGGGGAATTGGACCGGAGGTTGTTCACAGGGGGAATTAGTCAGAGGGTTTTTACAGGGGAATTAGAGAGGATGATGTCCACAGGGGGAATTAATCAGGAGGGTGGTCACAGGGGGAATTAGAGAGTAGGGTTTTCACAGGGGGAATTAGACAGTGGGGGTGTTCACAGGGGGAATTAGGCAGGAGGGTGTTCAAAGGTGGAATTAGTCAGAAGTATGTTCAAAGGGGAATTAGAGGGGAGGGTCTTCACAGGAGGAATTTGACAGGATTGTGTTCACAGGGGTAATTAGTCAGGAGGGTGTTTATAGGGGAATTGGAGAGGAGGATGTTCACAGGGGGAATTAGCCAGGAGGGAGTTCACAGTGGGAATTAGAGAGGAGGGTTTGCACAGGGGGAATTAGACAGGAGGGTATTCACAGTGGTAATTGGAGAGGAAGATGTTCAAAGGGGGAATTAGTCAGGAAGGTGTTTACAGGGGAATTAAAGAGGCGGGTGTTCACAGGGGGAATTGGATAGGAGGGTGTTCACATGGGGAATTTGACAGGAGGGTGTTCACAGCGGAAATTAGTCAGGAGGGCGTTCGCTGTTGGAATTAGTCTGGAGGGTGATCAGAGGGGGAATTAGACAGGAGTTCATTCGCAGTGTGAATTGGACAGGAGGGTGTTCACCTGGGGAATTAGACAGGAGGGTGTTGATAGGGGGAATTACACAGAAGGGTGCTCACAGGGGAAATTAGTCAGGATAGTGTCCACAGGTGGAATTAGGCAGGAGGGTGTTCACAGGTGGAATTAGATGGGTAATTGTTCACAGGGGGAATTGCACAGTAGGGTGTTCACAGCTGGAATTAGAGAGGAGGCTGTTCGCAGTTGGAATTCGACTGGAGGGTAATCATAGGTGGAATTAGACAGGAGGGTGTTCATCGGGGGATTTCGACAGGAGTGGGTTTTCAGAGGTAATTAGACAGGACGGTGTTCACAGGCGGAATTAGACAGGAGGAAGTTCTCAGGAGGAATTAGACAGGAAAGTGTTCACATGGGGAATTTGACAGGAGTGTGTTCACAGGGGGAATTTGACAGGAGGGTTTTCAGGGGGGAATTAGTCAGGGGGGTGACCACAGGGGGAATTAGACAGGAAGGTGGTCACAGGGTGAATTATACAGGACGGTGTTCACAGGGGGAATTGAACAGGAGGGTGTTCACAGGGAAAATTAGTCAGGAGGGTGATCACAAGGGGAATTTGACATGAGTATGTTCACATGGGGAATTTGACAGGAGGGTGTACACATGGGGAATTTGACTGGAGGGTGTTCGCAGGGGTTATTTGATAGGAAGGTTTTCACAGGGGGAATTAGTCCGTAAGGTGATCACAGGGACAATTAGGCATGAATGTGGTCACAGGGTGAATTATGCAGGAGGGTGTTCACAGGGGAAATTAGTCACGAGCGTGAGCACAGGGGGAATTAGACAGGAGGGTGTTCACAGTGGGAATTAGACAGTAGGGTGTTCACAGTGGGAATTAGACGGGAATCTTGCTCACAGCGAGAATTAGGCTGGAGTGTGTTCACAGGGGGAATTAGACCGGAGGGAGTTCACAGGGGGAATTAGTCAGGAGGGTGTTTATAGGTGAATTAGAGAGGATGGTGTTCACAGGGGGAATACAACAGGCGGGTGTTCACAGGGGGAATTACAGAGGAAGGTTTTCACAGGGAAGATTAGTCAGGAGGCTGTTTACAGTGGAATTAGACGGGAATCTTGCTCACAGAGGGAATTAGGCCGGAGTGTGGTCACAGGGTGAATTATGCAGGAGGGTGTTCACAGGGGAAATTAGTCAGGAGCGTGATCACAGGGGGAATTAGACAGGAGGGTGGTCACAGTGGGAATTAGACAGTAGGGTGTTCACAGTGGGAATTAGACGGGAATCTTGCTCACAGCGGGAATTAGGCTGGAGTGTGTTCACAGGGGGAATTAGACCGGAGGGTGTTTATAGGTGAATTAGAGAGGATGGTGTTCACAGGGGGAATACGACAGGCGGGTGTTCACAGGGGGAATTACAGAGGAAGGTTTTCACAGGGAAGATTAGTCAGGAGGCTGTTTACAGTGGAATTAGACGGGAATCTTGCTCACAGAGGGAATTAGGCCGGAGTGTGTTCACAGGGAAAATTATACAGGAGAATGTTCGCAGGGGAAATTGGAGAGGAGGGTGTTCACAGGCAGAATTAGACAGGAGGGTGTTCACAGGGGGAATTAATCAGGAGGATGATCACAGAGCGAATTTGACAGGAGGGTTTTCACAGGGGGAATTATTCAGGAGGGTGATGGCAGGGGGGATTTAGTCAGGAAGGTGATCACAGGGGGAATTGGACAGGAGGATGTTCATCGGGGAAATTAATCAGGTGGGTGATCAGAGGTGGCATAAGACAGGAGGGCGTTCACATGGGGAAATCGACCGGAGGGAGTTCACAGGGGGTATTAGTCAGGACGGTGTTTACAGGAGAATTAGAGAGGATGGTGTTCACAGGGGGAATTAGACAGGCGGGTGTTCATAGGGGGAATTACAGAGGAGGGTTTTCAGAGGGGGAATTAGACAGGAGGGTGTTTTCAGAGGGAATTAGACAGGAGGGTGTTCACAGTGGGAATTAGACAAGAGGGTTTTGACAGGGGGAAGTTGACAGGAGGGTGTTCACAGGGGGAATTGGAGAGGAGGTTGTTCACAGGGGGAATTAGTCAGAAAGGTGATTAAAGGGGAATTAAAGAGGAGGGGGTTCATCGGGGGATTTGCATAGGAAAGTGTTCATAGTGGGAATTTGACAGGAGGTTGTTTTCAGGGGGAATTAGAAAGGAAGGTGTTCACAGTTGGAATTAGTCTGGAGGGTGATCAGAGGGGGAATTAGACAGGAGGGTGTTCACAGGGGGATTTAGACAGGAGTGTGTTTTCAGAGGTAATTCGACAGGAGAATGTTCACAGGGGGATTTGACTGGAGGGTATTCACAGTGTGAATTAGACTTGGGAAGTTCACAGGGAGAATTTGACAGTCGTGTGTTTTCAGGGGTAATTGGACAGGAGGGTGTTCACAGGGGGATTTAGACAGGAGTGTGTTTTCAGAGGTAATTCGACAGGAGAATGTTCACAGGGGGATTTGACTGGAGGGTATTCACAGTGTGAATTAGACTTGGGAAGTTCACAGGGAGAATTTGACAGTCGTGTGTTTTCAGGGGAAATTGGACAGGAGGGTATTCACAGGGGGAATTGGACAGGAGAGTGTTCACAGGGGGATTTGACAGGAGAGTGTTCACAGGGGAAATTGGACAGGAGGGTATTCACAGGGGGAATTGGACAGGAGAGTGTTCACAGGGGAATGAGACAGGAGGGTGCTCGCAGGGGAATTAGACAGGAGGGTGTCCATAGGGGGATTTGACAGGAGTGTGTTCACAGGGGAAATTGGACAGGAGGGTGTTCACAGTTGGAATTAGTCTCAAGGGTGTTTCCAGGGGAATTAGAGAGGAGGGTGTTTACAGGGGGAATTACTCAGGAGGGTGTGCGCAGGGGGAATTAGAGAGGTGGGTAACCACAGGGCGAATTAGACAGGATTGTTTTCACATGGGGGAATTAGACAGGAGGGTGTTCACAGGGGGATTTAGTCAGGAGGGTGTTCACGTGGGAAATTAGAGAGAAGGGCTTTCACAGGGTGCATTAGACAGGAGGGTTTTCACAGGGGACATTAGACAGGAGGGTGTTCACAAGGGGAATTAGAGAGGATGATGTTCACAGGGGGAATTAGGCAGGAGTGTGTTCACAGGTGGAATTAGTCATGAGGGTGTTTACATGGGGAATTGGACCGGAGGTTGTTCACAGGGGGAATTAGTCAGAGGGTTTTTACAGGGGAATTAGAGAGGATGATGTCCACAGGGGGAATTAATCAGGAGGGTGGTCACAGGGGGAATTAGAGAGTAGGGTTTTCACAGGGGGAATTAGACAGTGGGGGTGTTCACAGGGGGAATTAGGCAGGAGGGTGTTCAAAGGTGGAATTAGTCAGAAGTATGTTCAAAGGGGAATTAGAGGGGAGGGTCTTCACAGGAGGAATTTGACAGGATTGTGTTCACAGGGGTAATTGGAGAGGAGGATGTTCACAGGGGGAATTAGCCAGGAGAGAGTTCACAGTGGGAATTAGAGAGGAGGGTTTGCACAGGGGGAATTAGACAGGAGGGTATTCACAGTGGTAATTGGAGAGGAAGATGTTCAAAGGGGGAATTAGTCAGGAGGGTGTTTATAGGGGAATTGGAGAGGAGGATGTTCACAGGGGGAATTAGCCAGGAGAGAGTTCACAGTGGGAATTAGAGAGGAGGGTTTGCACAGGGGGAATTAGACAGGAGGGTATTCACAGTGGTAATTGGAGAGGAAGATGTTCAAAGGGGGAATTAGTCAGGAAGGTGTTTACAGGGGAATTAAAGAGGCGGGTGTTCACAGGGGGAATTGGATAGGAGGGTGTTCACATGGGGAATTTGACAGGAGGGTGTTCACAGCGGAAATTAGTCAGGAGGGCGTTCGCTGTTGGAATTAGTCTGGAGGGTGATCAGAGGGGGAATTAGACAGGAGTTCATTCACAGTGTGAATTGGACAGGAGGGTGTTCACCTGGGGAATTAGACAGGAGGGTGTTGATAGGGGGAATTACACAGAAGGGTGCTCACAGGGGAAATTAGTCAGGATAGTGTCCACAGGTGGAATTAGGCAGGAGGGTGTTCACAGGTGGAATTAGATGGGTAATTGTTCACAGGGGGAATTGCACAGTAGGGTGTTCACAGCTGGAATTAGAGAGGAGGCTGTTCGCAGTTGGAATTCGACTGGAGGGTAATCATAGGTGGAATTAGACAGGAGGGTGTTCATCGGGGGATTTCGACAGGAGTGGGTTTTCAGAGGTAATTAGACAGGACGGTGTTCACAGGCGGAATTAGACAGGAGGAAGTTCTCAGGAGGAATTAGACAGGAAAGTGTTCACATGGGGAATTTGACAGGAGTGTGTTCACAGGGGGAATTTGACAGGAGGGTTTTCAGGGGGGAATTAGTCAGGGGGGTGACCACAGGGGGAATTAGACAGGAAGGTGGTCACAGGGTGAATTATACAGGACGGTGTTCACAGGGGGAATTGAACAGGAGGGTGTTCACAGGGAAAATTAGTCAGGAGGGTGATCACAGGGGGAATTTGACATGAGTATGTTCACAGAATGTTCGAGGTGAGGGAAACCTCCGGTGGCCCTGCCGACTTCACCTGCTGGAAGTGCATCCGTCTCCAGCTCCTATCAGACCGTGTTAGGGAATTGGAGCTGGAGCTGGATGAACTGAGGATCATTCGGGAAGCTGAGGGGTTGATAGATAGAAGCTACACGGAGGTCGTTACTCCACAAATCAAAGGCAGCTGGGTAACAGTTAGAGGTGGGAAGAGGTCAGTGCAGGGATCTCCTGTGGTCGTTCCCCTCAACAACAAGTATACAGTTTTAGATACTGTTGGGGGGGACGGCCTATCGGGGGCAGGCTGCAGTGACCGGGCCTCTGGCACGGGGTCCTGCACTGTGGCTCAGAAGGGAAGGAGGGAGAATGGGAGAGCACTAGTCATCGGGGACTCGATGGTGAGGAGTACGGACAGGCGGTTCTGTGGGCGCAGGCGAGACGCACGGATGGTTTGTTGCCTCCCTGGTGCCAGGGTCCGTGATGTTTGTGATCGCGTCTTCAGGATCCTTAAAGGGGAGGGGGAGCAGCCAGAGGTCGTGGTGCACATTGGCACCAACGACGTAGGAAGGAAGGGTGGCACAGATGTTAGAAGTGAGTTTAGGGAGTTAGGCTGGAAGCTGAAAGCTCGGACGGACAGAGTTGTTATCTCTGGTTTGTTGCCGGCGCCACGTGATAGTGAGGCTAGGAATAGGGAGAGAGCACAGCTGAACACGTGGCTGCAGGAATGGTGTAGGAGGGAGGGCTTCCAGTTCTTGGATAATTGGACTGCATTCTGGGGAAGATGGGACCTGTTCAAACAGGACGGGCTGCATCTGAACCAGAGGGGCACCAATATCCTGGGAGGGAGGTTTGCTAGTACTGTTCGGGAGGGTTTAAACTAGTTTGGGAGGGGGATGGGAACCGGACTTGTAATCCAGGGACCAGTGGGTCCACTCAGAAAGACAAAGAGTGTAGTGAGGTATTGGGGAAGGTAGCACTGTCACAGAGGACAGATGGGCACGGAGAAGGGTTAAAGTGCGTATACTTCAACGCAAGAAGCATCAGGAATAAGGTGAGTGAATTGAAGGCGTGGATGGGCACTTGGGACTACGATGTTGTGGCCATCACTGAAACGTGGATAGGTGAGGGGGAGGAATAGTTTTTGGAGGTACCTGGTTATAGATGTTTTCATAAGATTAGGAATGGTGGTAAAAGAGGTGGGGGGGTGGCATTGTTAGTTAGAAATAGTGTAACAACTGCTGAAAGAATTTTCGAGGAGGATCTGCCGACTGAGGCACTGTGGGTTGAGGTCAGGAACAGGAAAGGAGCAGTCACCTTGATGGGAGTTTTCTATAGGCCCCCCAATAGCAGCAGGGAGGTGGAAGAGCAGATTGGGAAACAGATTTTGGAAAGGAGCAGAAGTCACAGGGTAGTAATTATGGGGGATTTCAACTTCCCAAATATTGATTGGCAACTCTTTAGATCGAATAGTTTGGATGGGGTAGTGTTTGTGCAGTATGTCCAGGAAGCTTTTCTGACTCAGTATGTAGACTGCCCGACCAGAGGGGAGGCAATATTGGATTTGGTACTAGGTAATGAACCAGGGCAAGTGATAGAGCTGTTGGTGGGCGAGCACTTTGGAGATAGTGATCACAATTCTGTAGCATTCACTGTGGTAATGGAGAGGGATAGGTATGTGCAACAGGGCAAGGTTTACAATTGGGGGAAGGGTAGATATGATGCTGTCAGGCAGGAACTGAGGAGCATAAGTTGGGAGCATATGCTGGCAGGGAAGGGCACGGTCGAAATGTGGAACTTTTTCAAGGAGCAGATAGTAGGGGCCATTGATAAGCATGTCCCTGTCAGACAGGGAAGGGATGGTCATGTGAGGGAACCGTGGTTGACAAGAGAGGTTGAGAGTCTTGTTAGGAAGAAGAAGGATGCGTATATAAAGTTGAGGAAAAAGGGCACAGGCATAGCTCTGGAGGGATACAAGATGGCCAGGAAGGATCTGAAGAAAGGGATTAGGAGAGCTAAGAGAGGGCATGAAAAATGCTTGGCGGGTAGGATAAAAGAAAACCCCAAGGCCTTTTACGCGTATGTCAGAAATATGAGGATGACTAAGGGGACCGTAGGTCCGGTCAGGGACAATAGCGGGAGACTGTGTGTTGAGCCGGAAGAGATAAGTGAGGTTTTGAATGAGTACTTCTCTTCGGTATTTACGAATGAGAAGGGGTGTATTACTGAAGAGGACGGTGTGAAACAGACTGGTAAGCTCGAGGAAGTGCTCGTTAGGAGGGAAGATGTGTTGGGGTTTTTGAATAACTTGAAGATAGACAAGTCTCCCGGGCCTGACGGGGTATATCCAAGGATGTTATGGGAAGCAAGGGATGAAATTGCAGAGCCGCTGGCAATGATCTTTTCATCTTCTCTGCTGACGGGGGTGGTACCAGGTGATTGGAGGGTGGCAAATGTTGTGCCCCTGTTCAAGAAAGGGAATAGGAACAACCCTGGGAATTACAGGCCAGTTAGTCTTACTTCGGTGGTAGGCAAGTTGATGGAAAAGGTGCTGAGGGATAGGATTTCTGAGCATCTGGAAAGACACTGCTTGATTCGGGACAGTCAGCACGGTTTTGTGAGGGGTAGGTCTTGCCTCACAAGCCTGATTGAATTCTTTGAGCAGGTGACCAAGCAAGTGGATGAGGGTAAACCAGTGGATGTGGTGTACATGGATTTTAGTAAGGCATTTGATAAGGTCCCCCATGGTAGACTTATGGAGAAAGTCAGGAGGCATGGGATAGTGGGGAATGTGGCCAGTTGGATTAAGAATTGGCTAACTGATAGAAGGCAGAGAGTGGTCTTAGATGGTAAATACTCAGCCTGGAGCCCAGTTACCAGTGGCGTGCCGCAGGGATCAGTTCTGGGTCCTCTCCTGTTTGTGATTTTTATTAACGACTTGGATGAGGAAGTCGAAGGGTGGGTCAGTAAATTTGCAGATGATACAAAGGTTGGTGGAGTTGTGGATACCGAGGAGGGCTATTGTCGTCTGCAAAGGGACTTGGATAGGTTGCAGTGCTGGGCTGAAAAGTGGCAGATGGAGTTTAACCCTGAAAAGTGTGAGGTCGTCCATTTTGGAAGGACAAACATGAATGCAAAATACTGGGTTAACGGTAGGGTTCTTGGGCATGTGGAGGAGCAGAGAGACCTTGGGGTCTATGTGCATAGATCATTGAAAGTTGCAACTCAAGTGGATAGGGCTGTGAAGAAGGCATATGGGGTGTTAGCGTTCATTAGCAGAGGGATTGAATTTAAGAGCCGTGAGGTGATGATGCAGCTGTACAGGACCTTGGTAAGGCCTCATTTGGAGTACTGTGTGCAGTTCTGGTCGCCTCATTTTAGGAAGGATGTGGAAGCCTTGGAGAGGGTGCAGAGGAGATTTACCAGGATGTTGCCTGGAATGGAGAATAAGTCTTACGAGGAAAGGCTGAACATTCTAGGCCTCTTCTCATTAGAAAGGAGAAGGATGAGGGGTGACATGATAGAGGTTTATAAGATGATCAGGGGAATAGATAGGGTAGACAGTCAGAAACTTTTTCCCCGGGTGGAGCAAAGCGTTACAAGGGGTCATAAATTTAAGGTGAAGGGTGGGAGATATAAGGGGGATGTCAGGGGAAGGTTCTTTACCCAGAGAGTGGTCGAGGCATGGAATGCCTTGCCCGGGGAAGTTGTTGAGTCAGAAACTTTAGGGACTTTCAAAAGGCTTTTGGATAGGTATATGGATAAAGGAGAATGATGGGGTATAGATTAAATTGTCCTTGACAGAGGACAAAGGATCGGCACAACATTGTGGGCCGAAGGGCCTGTTCTGTGCTGTATGTTCTATGTTCTATGTTCTATGTTCTATGGGGAATTTGACAGGAGGGTGTACACATGGGGAATTTGACTGGAGTGTGTTCGCAGGGGGTATTTGATAGGAAGGTTTTCACAGGGGGAATTAGTCCGTAAGGTGATCACAGGGGCAATTAGGCATGAATGTGGTCACAGGGTGAATTATGCAGGAGGGTGTTCACAGGGGAAATTAGTCACGAGCGTGAGCACAGGGGGAATTAGACAGTAGGGTGTTCACAGTGGGAATTAGACGGGAATCTTGCTCACAGCGGGAATTAGGCTGGAGTGTGTTCACAGGGGGAATTAGACCGAAGGGAGTTCACAGGGGGAATTAGTCAGGAGGGTGTTTATAGGTGAATTAGAGAGGATGGTGTTCACAGGGGGAATACAACAGGCGGGTGTTCACAGGGGGAATACAACAGGCGGGTTTTCACAGGGAAGATTAGTCAGGAGGCTGTTTTTTTAGAATTAGAATTAGAATATTACAGCGCAGTGCAGGCCCTTCGGCCCTCGATGTTGCGCCGATCATCTGACCTACACTATTCCATTTACATCCATATGTCTATCCAATGACCACTTAAATGCCCTTAAAGTTGGCGAGTCTACTACTGTTGCAGGCAGGGCGTTCCACGCCCCTACTACTCTCTGCGTAAAGAAACTACCTCTGACATCTGTCCTATATCTTTCACCCCTCAACTTAAAGCTATGTCCCCTCGTGTTTGCCATCCTCATCCGAGGAAAAAGACTCTCACTATCCACCCTATCTAACCCTCTGATTATCTTGTATGTCTCTATTAAGTCACCTCTCCTCCTCCTTCTCTCTAACGAAAACAACCCCAAGTCCCTCAGCCTTTCCTCGTAAGACCTTCCTTCCATACCAGGCAACATCCTAGTAAATCTCCTCTGCACCCTTTCCAAAGCTTCGACATCCTTCCTATAATGCGGTGACCAGAATTGCACGCAATACTCCAGGTGCGGCCTCACCAGAGTTTACAGTGGAATTAGACGGGAATCTTGCTCACAGAGGGAATTAGGCCGGAGTGTGGTCACAGGGTGAATTATGCAGGAGGGTGTTCACAGGGGAAATTAGTCAGGAGCGTGATCACAGGGGGAATTAGACAGGAGGGTGGTCACAGTGGGAATTAGACAGTAGGGTGTTCACAGTGGGAATTAGACGGGAATCTTGCTCACAGCGGGAATTAGGCTGGAGTGTGTTCACAGGGGGAATTAGACCGGAGGGTGTTTATAGGTGAATTAGAGAGGATGGTGTTCACAGGGGGAATACGACAGGCGGGTGTTCACAGGGGGAATTACAGAGGAAGGTTTTCACAGGGAAGATTAGTCAGGAGGCTGTTTACAGTGGAATTAGACGGGAATCTTGCTCACAGAGGGAATTAGGCCGGAGTGTGTTCACAGGGTGAATTATACAGGAGAATGTTCGCAGGGGAAATTGGAGAGGAGGGTGTTCACAGGCAGAATTAGACAGGAGGGTGTTCACAGGGGGAATTAATCAGGAGGATGATCACAGGGCGAATTTGACAGGAGGGTTTTCACAGGGGGAATTATTCAGGAGGGTGATGGCAGGGGGGATTTAGTCAGGAAGGTGATCACAGGGGGAATTGGACAGGAGGATGTTCATCGGGGAAATTAATCAGGTGGGTGATCAGAGGTGGCATAAGACAGGAGGGCGTTCACATGGGGAAATCGACCGGAGGGAGTTCACAGGGGGTATTAGTCAGGACGGTGTTTACATGTGAATTAGAGAGGATGGTGTTCACAGGGGGAATTGGAG
Organism: Heterodontus francisci; assembly: GCF_036365525.1. NCBI lineage: Eukaryota > Metazoa > Chordata > Chondrichthyes > Heterodontiformes > Heterodontidae > Heterodontus > Heterodontus francisci. The sequence continues at coordinate 33,236 of NW_027141490.1, read as the reverse complement.
AGGAGGTTGTTCACAGGGGGAATTAGTCAGGAAGGTGATTAAAGGGGAATTAAAGAGGAGGGGGTTCATCGGTGGATTTGCATAGGAAAGTGTTCATAGTGGGAATTTGACAGGAGGTTGTTTTCAGGGGGAATTAGAAAAGAAGGTGTTCACAGTTGGAATTAGTCTGGAGGGTGATCAGAGGGGGAATTAGACAGGAGGGTGTTAACAGGGGGATTTAGACAGGAGTGTGTTTTCAGAGGTAATTAGACAGGAGAATGTTCACAGGGGGATTTGACTGGAGGGTATTCACAATGTGAATTAGACTTGGGAAGTTCACAGGGAGATTTTGACAGGCGTGTGTTTTCAGGGGTAATTGGACAGGAGAGTGTTCACAGTGGGATTTGACAGGAGAGTGTTCACAGGGGAAATTGGACAGGAGGGTATTCACAGGGGGAATTGGACAGGAGAGTGTTCACAGGGGAATGAGACAGGAGGGTGCTCGCAGGGGAATTAGACAGGAGGGTGTCCATAGGGGGATTTGACAGGAGTGTGTTCACAGGGGAAATTGGACAGGAGGGTGTTCACAGTTGGAATTAGTCTCAAGGGTGTTTCCAGGGGAATTAGAGAGGAGGGTGTTTACAGGGGGAATTACTCAGGAGGGTGTGCGCAGGGGGAATTAGAGAGGTGGGTAACCACAGGGCGAATTAGACAGGATTGTTTTCACATGGGGGAATTAGACAGGAGGGTGTTCACAGGGGGATTTAGTCAGGAGGGTGTTCACGTGGGAAATTAGAGAGAAGGGCTTTCACAGGGTGCATTAGACAGGAGGGTTTTCACAGGGGACATTAGACAGGAGGGTGTTCACAAGGGGAATTAGAGAGGATGATGTTCACAGGGGGAATTAGGCAGGAGTGTGTTCACAGGTGGAATTAGTCATGAGGGTGTTTACATGGGGAATTGGACCGGAGGTTGTTCACAGGGGGAATTAGTCAGAGGGTTTTTACAGGGGAATTAGAGAGGATGATGTCCACAGGGGGAATTAATCAGGAGGGTGGTCACAGGGGGAATTAGAGAGTAGGGTTTTCACAGGGGGAATTAGACAGTGGGGGTGTTCACAGGGGGAATTAGGCAGGAGGGTGTTCAAAGGTGGAATTAGTCAGAAGTATGTTCAAAGGGGAATTAGAGGGGAGGGTCTTCACAGGAGGAATTTGACAGGATTGTGTTCACAGGGGTAATTAGTCAGGAGGGTGTTTATAGGGGAATTGGAGAGGAGGATGTTCACAGGGGGAATTAGCCAGGAGGGAGTTCACAGTGGGAATTAGAGAGGAGGGTTTGCACAGGGGGAATTAGACAGGAGGGTATTCACAGTGGTAATTGGAGAGGAAGATGTTCAAAGGGGGAATTAGTCAGGAAGGTGTTTACAGGGGAATTAAAGAGGCGGGTGTTCACAGGGGGAATTGGATAGGAGGGTGTTCACATGGGGAATTTGACAGGAGGGTGTTCACAGCGGAAATTAGTCAGGAGGGCGTTCGCTGTTGGAATTAGTCTGGAGGGTGATCAGAGGGGGAATTAGACAGGAGTTCATTCACAGTGTGAATTGGACAGGAGGGTGTTCACCTGGGGAATTAGACAGGAGGGTGTTGATAGGGGGAATTACACAGAAGGGTGCTCACAGGGGAAATTAGTCAGGATAGTGTCCACAGGTGGAATTAGGCAGGAGGGTGTTCACAGGTGGAATTAGATGGGTAATTGTTCACAGGGGGAATTGCACAGTAGGGTGTTCACAGCTGGAATTAGAGAGGAGGCTGTTCGCAGTTGGAATTCGACTGGAGGGTAATCATAGGTGGAATTAGACAGGAGGGTGTTCATCGGGGGATTTCGACAGGAGTGGGTTTTCAGAGGTAATTAGACAGGACGGTGTTCACAGGCGGAATTAGACAGGAGGAAGTTCTCAGGAGGAATTAGACAGGAAAGTGTTCACATGGGGAATTTGACAGGAGTGTGTTCACAGGGGGAACTTGACAGGAGGGTTTTCAGGGGGGAATTAGTCAGGGGGGTGACCACAGGGGGAATTAGACAGGAAGGTGGTCACAGGGTGAATTATACAGGACGGTGTTCACAGGGGGAATTGAACAGGAGGGTGTTCACAGGGAAAATTAGTCAGGAGGGTGATCACAGGGGGAATTTGACATGAGTATGTTCACATGGGGAATTTGACAGGAGGGTGTACACATGGGGAATTTGACTGGAGTGTGTTCGCAGGGGGTATTTGATAGGAAGGTTTTCACAGGGGGAATTAGTCCGTAAGGTGATCACAGGGGCAATTAGGCATGAATGTGGTCACAGGGTGAATTATGCAGGAGGGTGTTCACAGGGGAAATTAGTCACGAGCGTGAGCACAGGGGGAATTAGACAGGAGGGTGTTCACAGTGGGAATTAGACGGGAATCTTGCTCACAGCGGGAATTAGGCTGGAGTGTGTTCACAGGGGGAATTAGACCGGAGGGAGTTCACAGGGGGAATTAGTCAGGAGGGTGTTTATAAGTGAATTAGAGAGGATGGTGTTCACAGGGGGAATACAACAGGCGGGTGTTCACAGGGGGAATTACAGAGGAAGGTTTTCACAGGGAAGATTAGTCAGGAGGCTGTTTACAGTGGAATTAGACGGGAATCTTGCTCACAGAGGGAATTAGGCCGGAGTGTGGTCACAGGGTGAATTATGCAGGAGGGTGTTCACAGGGGAAATTAGTCAGGAGCGTGATCACAGGGGGAATTAGACAGGAGTTTGGTCACAGTGGGAATTAGACAGTAGGGTGTTCACAGTGGGAATTAGACGGGAATCTTGCTCACAGCGGGAATTAGGCTGGAGTGTGTTCACAGGGGGAATTAGACCGGAGGGTGTTTATAGGTGAATTAGAGAGGATGGTGTTCACAGGGGGAATACGACAGGCGGGTGTTCACAGGGGGAATTACAGAGGAAGGTTTTCACAGGGAAGATTAGTCAGGAGGCTGTTTACAGTGGAATTAGACGGGAATCTTGCTCACAGAGGGAATTAGGCCGGAGTGTGTTCACAGGGTGAATTATACAGGAGAATGTTCGCAGGGGAAATTGGAGAGGAGGGTGTTCACAGGCAGAATTAGACAGGAGGGTGTTCACAGGGGGAATTAATCAGGAGGATGATCACAGGGCGAATTTGACAGGAGGGTTTTCACAGGGGGAATTATTCAGGAGGGTGATGGCAGGGGGGATTTAGTCAGGAAGGTGATCACAGGGGGAATTGGACAGGAGGATGTTCATCGGGGAAATTAATCAGGTGGGTGATCAGAGGTGGCATAAGACAGGAGGGCGTTCACATGGGGAAATCGACCGGAGGGAGTTCACAGGGGGTATTCGTCAGGACGGTGTTTACAGGTGAATTAGAGAGGATGGTGTTCACAGGGGGAATTGGACAGGCGGGTGTTCATAGGGGGAATTACAGAGGAGGGTTTTCAGAGGGGGAATTAGACAGGAGGGTGTTTTCAGGGGGAATTAGACAGGAGGGTGTTCACAGTGGGAATTAGACAAGAGGGTTTTGACAGGGGGAAGTTGACAGGAGGGTGTTCACAGGGGGAATTGGAGAGGAGGTTGTTCACAGGGGGAATTAGTCAGGAAGGTGATTAAAGGGGAATTAAAGAGGAGGGGGTTCATCGGGGGATTTGCATAGGAGAGTGTTCATAGTGGGAATTTGACAGGAGGTTGTTTTCAGGGGGAATTAGAAAGGAAGGTGTTCACAGTTGGAATTAGTCTGGAGGGTGATCAGAGGGGAATTTAGACAGGAGTGTGTTTTCAGAGGTAATTAGACAGTAGAATGTTCACAGGGGGATTTGACTGGAGGGTATTCACAGTGTGAATTAGACTTGGGAAGTTCACAGGGAGAATTTGACAGGCGTGTGTTTTCAGGGGTAATTGGACAGGAGAGTGTTCACAGGGGAATGAGACAGGAGGGTGCTCGCAGGGGAATTAGACAGGAGGGTGTCCATAGGGGGATTTGACAGGAGTGTGTTCACAGGGGAAATTGGGCAGGAGGGTGTTCACAGGCGAAATTAGACAGGAGGTTTTTCACAGGGGGAATTTGACATTAGTGTGTTCACAGGGGAAATTAATCAGGAGGGTGATCACAGGGGGAATTAGACAGGAAGGTGTTCACAGGGGGAATTAGACAGGTGGTTGTTCACAGGGGGAATTAGTCCGGAGGGTGCTACAGGGGAATTAGAGTGGAGGGTGTTCACGGGGCAATTAGACAGGAGGGTAATCACAGGGGGAATTAGGCAGGAGGGTGTTCACAGGGGGAATTAGACAGGTGGGTGTTCACAGGGGGAATTGGAAAGGAGGCTGTTCACCGGGGGAATTAGTCAGGAAGCTGTTTACAGGGGAATTAGACAGGAGGGTTTTCAGAGGGGAAATTAGACAGAAGGGCGATCACAGTGGGAATTAGACAGGAGGGTTTTCTCAGGGGGAATTCGACAGGTGCGTGTTCACAGTGTGAATTAGTCAGATGGGTGTTCACAGGGGGAATTATACAGTGGTGTGCTTGTGCAAAGTGGAGTATTAGACCGTAGATTTTTTGTGTTCTTTGGGTGAATTCAACGTGCGGTGTTCACGTTTGTGCAGATTTGGCCAGCAGCACTGGTGTTCACCAGGGCTGGATTTGACACGAAGGGGTTAGAAAGGAAGGTTTTCTTCAAAGACGTGTCTGAATATTGTAGACATTGCAGAAAAGATGTGAGGGCATTGATGAGTGTCCAGAAAAGATTCACAAGAGTGGCTTCAGGGATGAGGAACTTCAATCATGAAGATAGATTGGAAAAGTTACGATAAGTTTAAGGAGGGAGGAAGTGCAAGAGTGTCTGACATCCTTGAAACTGGATAAGTCACAAGGACTGGATGGAATATATCCCAGATTATTAAAGGAAGTCAGTGGGGAAATAGCAGAAGCTCTGAGGATCATCTTCAAATCCTCACTACATGTATGTGACATACCAGAGGATCGGAGGTCTGCAAAGGTTGTACCATTATTTAAAAGGGGTTCAAGGGTTAGACCAAATAATTACAGGCCAGTCAGTCAGAACTCAGTGGTGGGCGAATAATTAGAGTCAATTCTCAGAGATAGCATAAACTGTTGCTAAAAAAGGCTCGGATTACTCAGGGATGATCAGTATGCAATTGTTAAGGGAAGGACGTGTCTTACTAACTTAACTGATACTTTTTTTGAGTAAGTAACAAGGACGATTGATGAGGGTCGTTCAGTGGATGTTGTCTCCATGGATTTTAGGAAGGCATTTGACAATTTCCCACATGGCAACTGGTCAAAAAAGATTGAGTTGGTTCCAAAATTGGCTCACTGACAGGAAACAAAGTGCGATGTATGATTTTGCTTATTGAAAGCAGTTTCCATTGGACATTCCACAGGGCTCAGTGTTGGGTTCCTTGCTGTTTGTGGTATATATTAATGATCTGAGACGTAAATGTAGTAGTTAAGATTGGGAAATTTGCAGATGACACAAAAATTGGCCGTGCAGTTGATAGTGAAGAGGATAGCTGTCGACTCCAGAATTATATCAATGGTTTGGTTGAGTGGCAGTAAAATGGTCAATGGTATTACATTCTGGATTAATCTGAGGTAATGCAATTGGGGAGGGCAAACAAAGCGAGGGAATACACAACAAACGGGAGGATATTGAGACTGGTAGAAGAAGTGAGAGACCTTGGAGTGCATGTGCACAGGTCGCTGAAGGTGGCAGGACAGGTAGATATGTAGAAGGCATATGGAATACTTTCCTTTAATGGCCGAGATATAGAATCTAGAGCAGGATTGTAATGCTGGAACTGTATGAAACACTGGATGGGCCACAGTTGGACTATTGTGCTCAGATCTGGTCACCACATTACAGAAAGGACATCATTGTTCTAGAGAGGGTACAGAAGAGATTTACAAGAATGCTGCAGGGCACGAAAGTTGCAGCTATGATGAAAGATTGGATAGAGTCGTTTTCCTTAGAACGGAGAAGGCTGAGAGGTGACTTAATTGAGGTGTTCAAAATTATGAGGGGCCAAGATCGAGTAGACAGGCAGGATCTGTTTCCCCTCGCAGAGAAGTCTATTACCAGGGGGCACAGATTTAAGGTGACTGGTAGAAGGATTAGAGGAGACATGAGGGAAATCTTTTTCACCCGGAGGGTGGTGGGTGTCTGGAATTCACTGCCAGGAATGGTGGTGGAGCCAGAAACCCTCAATTATTTTAAAAGTACCTGGACATGCACATGAACTGCTGTCACCGGCATGACTATGGACCAGGTGCTGGAAAGTGGGATTAGATTGCGCAACTAGTTTTTTTGGCTGGCACTGATACGACGGGCTGAACGGCCTCCTTCTGTGCCATAATTTTTTGTTTGTTTTATGGTTCTAATGGAACCAAGTGATGTCGGTCGCAGTGAAATAGGCCAATGTCAAAGGTATGGAGAGATCATGGATAAGTTCGCTGCAGGTTTGGGGAAAGGTTAGAGATGGGGAGGGGTGAGGACATGGAGTGATTTTAACTCATTGAAAACAATTTTAATTATAAGGGGTTAGGGAAATGAGAGCCAATTAGGGTAGTGAAGATGCGGGTGATGGACGAGTGGGACTTGGTAAGGACTGGACATCAGCAGCAGAGTTTTGGACCAGTTGAAATTGATGTGATGCCGATCAGAATTGAACTGGAGGAATGGAGTCAGGAGGTGGCACAGTTCTAATTTTACTGGAGACATTAACCAATGTCGGATAAACAGGTAAATATGAGCATAAAGACATATGAATTAGGAGCAGGAGTAGGCCATTCGGCCCATCGAGCCTCCTCCACCGTTCAATAAGATCATGGCTGATCTGTTTATGTCTTGAATTCCACACTCCCATCTGCCCCGATAACCATCGATTCCCTTGCCTAACAAGAATCTAAGCACCTGCACCTTAAAATTATTCAATAACCCCGCCTTCATCACCTTCGAAAGCAAAGAATTCCAATGTCGCACAATCCTCTGAGAGAAAAAAAATCTCCTCATCGCTGTCCTAAAATGGCGGTCACTAATTTTAAAACAGCGCCCCCTAATTCAGGACTCCCCCACAAGAGGAAACATCCTTTCCACATCCACCTTGTCAAGACTGTTCAGGATCCTATATACTTTAATCAAGTCTCCCCTCAGTCTTCTCAACTCCAGTGAAAACAAGACCAGCCTGTCCAACCTTCCTCATACCACAACCCGCTCATTCCAGGTATTAATCTAGTAAACCTCCTTCGAACCGCCTCTAATACATTCAAAGCTGCTGATGTAATGTGTTTGTTCAGGTGAGTGGAACTGACAACAATAATCAAGGGTATAACCGGGTCAGTGGAGACTTATCCCCTGTATAAATGAGCACCCACTGGAATGGATCAGCTCAGAGTGTCTGCTGGAGCTGTGAGTTCCAGGATAACAGAAGTCTCTGCTTCTCACAGAAATGGGATATCCAGTAATCCTTAAGATCCTATCCATTTATTATCCTGTACTTACTGCAATTGGTGTTCCTGGTAAGCCTATATATTAATGATGTAAATCCATGTGAACTGTGCTGCTGTACTTGGTATTATTTCTCACTGTGCGTTTTACACAGCTGCCTGTTCCAGCAGTTCACTGATGGCATCTCCTAACTTGCAGCTCTTTCAGTCTTGTAGGAGTGACATGATTTCAGTAATGACCTTTGTTTATCCAAATCTGGTATTATTACTGGATTATTCTGTGTAATGAATGCTTTTGAATCAGGGGTCTCGGCTCAGAGAAGAAATCAGATTATCAGAAGCATTTAACAGTTTCATGTTCTGGATCTAAACAGATCTAAACAGATGTAAACAGATTATGGAAAGCTGTAGGAGCAACAGGGTGGTGATAGGAGATTTTAATTTTCCCAACATTGACTGGGATTCACTAAATGTTAGAGGTCTAGATGGAGCAGAATTTGTAAGGAGCATCCAGGAGCGTTTTCCAGAGCAGTATGCAAATAGTCCAACTCTGGAAGGGGCCATACTGGACCTGGTGTTGGGAAATGAGCCCGGCCAGGTGGTTGACGTTTCAGTAGACGACTACTTTGGGAATAGTGATCACAATTCCGTAAGTTTTAGAATACTCTTGGACAAAGACGAGAGTGGTCCTAAAGGAAGAGTACTAAATTGGGGGAAGGCCAACTATACCAAAATTCGGCAGGAGCTGGGGAATGTAGATTGGGAGCAGCTGTTTGAAGGTAAATCCACTTTTGATATGTGGGAGGCTTTTAAAGAGAGGCTGATTAGCGTGCAGGAGAGACATGTTCCTGTGAAAATGAGGGGTAGAAATGGCAAGATTAGGGAACCATGGATGACAGGTGAAATTGTGAGACTAGCGAAGAGGAAAAATGAAACACACATAAGGTCTAGGCGGCTGAAGAACGACGAAGCTTTGAAAGAATATCGGGATTGTAGGCGCAATCTGAAACGAGGAATTAAGAGGGCTAAAAGGGGTCATGAAATATCTTTAGCAAACAGGGTTAAGGAAAATCCCAAAGCCTTTTATTCATATATAAGGAGCAAGCGGGTAAATAGAGAAAGGATTGGTCCACTCAAGGACAAAGGAGGAAAGTTATGCGTGGAGTCAGAGAAAATGGGTGAGATTCTAAACGAGTACATTGCATCGGTATTCACCGAGGAGAGGGACATGACGGATGTTGAGGTTAGGGACAGATGTTTGATTACTCTAGGTCAAGTCGGCATAAGGAGGGAGGAAGTGTTGGGTATTCTAAAAGGCATTAAGGTGGACAAGTCCCCAGGTCCAGATGGAATCTATCCCAGGTTACTGTGGGAAGCGAGAGAGGAAATAGTTGGGGCCTTAACAGATATCTTTGCAACATCCTTAAACACGGGTGATGTCCCGGAGGACTGGAGAATTGCTAATGTTGTCCCCTTGCTTAACAAGGGTAGCAGGGAAAATCCAGGTAATTATAGACCGGTGAGCCTGACGTCAGTGGTAGGGAAGCTGCTGGAGAAGATATTGAGGGATAGGATCTATTCCCATCTGGAAGAAAATGGGCTTATCAGTAATAGGCAACATGGTTTTGTGCAGGGAAGGTCATGTCTTACCAACTTAATAGAATTCTTTGAGGAAGTGACAAAGTTGATTGATGAGGGAAGGGCTGTAGATGTCATATACATGGACTTCAGTAAGGCGTTTGATAAGGTTCCCCATGGTAGGCTGATGGAGAAAGTGAAGGCGCATGGGGTCCAAGGTGTACTAGCTAGATGGATAAAGAACTGGCTGGGCAACAGGAGACAGAGAGTAGTAGTGGAAGGGAGTTTCTCAAAATGGGGACGTGTGACCAGTGGTGTTCCACAGGGATCCGTGCTGGGACCACTGTTGTTTGTGATATACATTAATGATTTGGAGGAAAGTATAGGTGGTCTGATTAGCAAGTTTGCAGACGACACTAGGATTGGTGGAGTAGCAGATAGTGAAGGGGACTGTCAGAGAATACAGCAGAATATAGATAGACTGGAGAATTGGGCAGAGAAATGGCAGATGGAGTTCAATCAGGGCAAATGCGAGGTGATGCATTTTGGAAGATCCAATTCAAGAGTGAACTATACAGTAAATGGAAAAATCCTGCGGAAAATTGATGTACAGAGAGATTTGGGTGTTCAGGTCCACTGTTCCCTGAAGGTGGCAACGCAGGTCAATAGAGTGGTCAAGAAGGCATACGGCATGCTTTCCTTCATCGGACGGGGTATTGAGTACAAGAGTTGGCAGGTCATGTTACAGTTGTATAAGACTTTGGTTCGGCCACATTTGGAATACTGCGTGCAGTTCTGGTCGCCACATTACCAAAAGGATGTGGATGCTTTGGAGAGAGTGCATAGGAGGTTCACCAGGATGTTGCCTGGTATGGAGGGCGCTAGCTATGAAGAGAGGTTGAGTAGATTAGCATTATTTTCATTGGAAAGACGGAGGTTGAGGGGGGACCTGATTGAGGTGTACAAAATCATGAGAGGTATAGACAGGGTGGATAGCAAGAAGCTTTTTCCCAGAGTGGGGGATTCAATTACAAGGGGACACGAGTTCAAAGTGAAAGGGGAATAGTTTAGGGGGGATATGCGTGGAACGTTCTTTACGCAGTGGGTGGTGGGTGCATGGAACGCATTACCAGTGGAGGTGGTAGACGCGGGCACGATAGCGTCTTTTAAGATGTATCTAGACAGATACATGAATGAGCAGGAAGTAAAGAGATACAGACCCTTAGAAAATAGGCGACAGGTTTAGATAGAGGATTTGGATCGGCGCAGGCTTGGAGGGCCGAAAGGCCTGTTCCTGTGCTGTAATTTTCTTTGTTCTTTGTTCTTTGTATCTCACATGCCCTGCAATGTTTTTATGAATGTGTTTTCAGTGACTGATAATGAGACAACTCATGGACTTTGTGTTACATGGGATCAGAACAATGTCCTCCCTCCCCAATGACATGGTTCAGTTTAACTGGGATTGCAATGCATTTGTTGATTATCACTGTCATAAAATGTTATTTCATTCTGTGTTTGTCTGACGCTGCTTCAAAGTTCTGGCTACTGAACTGAGTTTGCTGCTGACTTTTTCACATCTCCTTCTCTGCTTCACTGTGGAGCCTTCATTGTCACTGGACTGCATTGTTAAATAGAATATGATGTGATGTTTTATGGTTTACACTCTATCAGTTGGAATCGAAAGCTTTTCTATTTATCTGTAGATTATCAGATGCAGCGCTGATGTTGGTGTTTTATTCATTAAACAATCTCACATTCTAACGGTGTACTTTATAATTCCAGGAGAAGGATTGTGAGGTTTGTCTGAAAGAAGCTTTCGATTCTGTTTATTTGATGCATTGTAGATGAAGTGAAGAATGTAGATGAGCAGGTGGAGACTTGGTAATCTGTAAATACATTAAAATATTCACAGAGGTGTCATCATTGAACAAACTGGCTCTTAGAATAGAATCGTTGTTCTTAGGATTCAACTCCACTTTCTCATTTTCCTTCCCACTCACTCTCCATCTCTCTCTCTCTCTCTGTTTCGCTCTGTTACTCTCTCCTCACCTTTATCTCTCCATTTATCTGTTCCTCACTCTCAAATACTACCACTCCCTCACTCTACACCTTCCCTTCTCTTTGATCTCTCTTCACATCTCTCTATCACTCTCTCTCCATCTCTGTCCAATTGAGGACATTCTTCCTCCATTTCTCACCATCTCTTGCTCTCTTACTCTCTCCCTCTCACCTATTTTCTCTCAGTCTCTCCATCTCACCTATTTTCTCTCAGTCTCTCCATCTCTCTATCACTCTCTCTCCATCTCTGTCCAATTGAGGAAATTCTCCCTCCATTTCTCACCATCTCTTGCTCTCTCACTCTCTCCCTCTCATCTATTTTCTCTCAGTCTCTCTATCACTCTCTCTCCATCTCTGTCCAATTGAGGACATTTCCCTCCATTTCTCACCATCTATTGCTCTCCCCCTCTCACCTATTTTCTCTGAGTCTCTCCATCTCGCTATCACTCTCTCTCCATCTCTGTTCAATTGAGGAAATTCTCCCTCCATTTCTCACCATGTCTTGCTCTCTCACTCTCTCCCTATCACCTATTTTCTCTCAGTCTCCATCTCTCTATTATTCTTTCAATCTCATCTCTCTCTCTCTCCATCACTCTCTCTTTTCTATTTCCCTCTCTATTACTTGCTCTCTAACTCTCTTGCTCTGTCTGTCCATGATGGGTCCCTTTAAGAATTTGGGACAGTTCTGGTGGTCTGGGGTCCCTTTAAGTGTCTGGTGCAGGCCCCTCCCCCACCCCAGGTTGGTCACAAGTCTCCCAAACCGCGGCTGCGCGGGGGCTGGCGGCAGCTTTTGACCCCTTGACCTCCAGACACGTGGGGCGAGGCAGCCAATCAGAGCTCACTGACGCCCTGGCGGGAGGGAGGTGACATCAGCCGCCATGTTTGCGTGACGTCACCCACCGGCCGCTAATTTCCATAAAAAAGCAGCTGAAAGAAAAAAGAAGCGGCTTCAGTTGTTGATCTCAAAGCGGAAACATGAATGCCTGAGCCGCGAGAGGGTTAAAAAAAACGGCTGTTCACGCGGTTGTGGTGGTGCCCATGTGTGGAGCCTCCTGCCAGAGAGCAGCGCGGTCTGTCCGACAGATAGGGGCCTTTCCCATTCTCGGGGCATTGTGGGAGCCACATGACGCCATTGTCCCCTCATTAACTCAGTCAAAACCAACTCATTCCCTCTCAGCTCTCTATCCCTGCTTTTCAGACTGCAGGCTGACAAGGGCTTTGTTGGTAACAATTACACCATCCCGGGTGTGATCAGATACTCTGTCCCTTCGTAAATGATTTCCTGTCCCTCCAATAGCTTGTGCCACTGCCCTATTTATCGGTGTGGTTTCCCCTACTGATGATGATGAATTTGTTTGTGGCTTTTCTCCTACTGAGGTTGTTGCTGTATTTGTTTTTTTTTGTCCTCAAGAAGCTGTTCTTTTCCTTTTGAAATTGTTGTATTTGTTGGTGTTTTTTCTCCTGTTGAGGTTGGTGTCGCATTTGTTGGTGTTTTTTCTCCTGTTCAGGTTATTGTTGCATTTGTTGGTGTTTTTCTCCTGTTGAGGTTGTTGTTGCATTTGTTGGTGTTTTTCTCCTGTTAAGGTTGTTGTTACATTTGTTGGTGTTTTTCTCCTGTTGAGGTTGTTGTTGCATTTGTTGTAGTTTTTTCTCCTGTTGAGGTTATTGTTGCATTTGTTGGTGTTTTTCTCCTGTTGAGGTTGTTGTTGCATTTGTTGGTGTTTTTCTCCTGTTAAGGTTGTTGTTACATTTGTTGGTGTTTTTTCTCCTGTTGAGGTTGCTGTTGCATTTGTTGGTGTTTTTTCTCCTGTTGAGGTTGTTGCTGAATTGATTTGAAAAACACGTTTGCTAGCACTTTTCAGGATGAGAAGCTAGACTTGGCTAGACTTTGGAATTCTCTTCCCCAGAGAGCAGTGGAGGTTGGGTCATTGAATATATTCAAGGCTGAGTTGGACAGATTTATGATCGACAAGGGAGTTAAGGGTTTTGGGGGACAGACAGGAAAATGGTGGTATGGTCACTATCAGATCAGTCATGATAGTATTGAATGGCGGAGCAGGCTCGATGGGCTGAATGGCCTACTCCTGCTCCTATTTCTTATGATCTAGTGTATAAAATGGAGGGTTTTCTCTCCACTTTTTAAGCCATTTTTATAGCAGAGACAGGGCCATGTGTAATATAAACAGAGGCAGGGTCTAGTGCAGACCTAACTAGTGCATTGATAACTGAGACTAGTGTAAAAGGTATCAAGGATACAGAATTCGAAATATACATTCAGGGGAACTTTTTTAGACCAGTACGTAGCAATGTCAACAAGAGATGGGTCAGTTTGACACTGAGTTTTAGGGAATGAAGTTGAGCTGGTGGAAGGCGATTTAGAAAAAGTGGACTGGAAAAAGCTACTTGAGGGTAAATCAGTGTCAGAGCAGTGAGAGGAAATCATTTAATCTCGGAGGATTTATTACTCCAGAGTTATTTTTTATTTTCAGAGAAATTCAAATTCACAAGAGTCCAATGTGGGATTTGAACTCCTGTTTTTTCAGTCATTAGCTCAGGTTTTCAGATTACAAACTGTAAAATACATTCATCTTCCTCCTGTTGTTGCCTGACTGTCTCAGCTTTTGTATATTGTCCCCAATCTTGTTCTTTCATGTGTCTAAAGACTTTGCTGTTATTCAGACATTGGTAAACCACTTCATTCTCTCAGGACATCGGCTGAAAGACATTCAGGGACACAATCCACAATCTAATTCACACCCTATTCAAGCAACCAAAATCTTCAACTCCATTCAAACACCCCGATATCCTGTCCCTGCACAGGTAACTGACAGTTCCACAATGCAGGAATGTCTGAATGAGAAAGCACATTTACCTGACACAATCCAAGCTCCAAACTGAATCATTAAGATATCGAAAATACCACAGAAATGCGACTTGTTCCTTGTAACAGCCTTCTTCTTCTTTGGCCTCCTTATCTCGAGAGACAATGGATACGCGCCTGGAGGTGGTCAGTGGTTTGTGAGGCGCCTGGAGTGGCTATAAAGGCCAATTCTAGAGTGACAGACTCTTCCACAGGTGCTGCAGAGAAATGTGTTTGTCGGGGCTGTTACACAGTTGACTCTCCCCGTGATCCTCTGTCTTTTTTCCAGCCAACTACTAATTCTCTTCGACTCGCCACATTTTAGCCCTGTCTTTATGGCTGCCCGCCAGCTCTGGCGAATGCTGGCAACTGACTCCCACGACTTGTGATCAATGTCACAGGATTTCATGTCGCGTTTGCAGACGTCGTTAAAGTGGAGACATGGACGGCCGGTGGGTCTGATACCAGTGGTGAGCTCGCTGTACGATGTGTCTTTGGGGATCCTGCCAACTTCCATGCGGCTCACATGGCCAAGCCATCTCAAGCGCCGCTGACTCAGTAGTGTGTATAAGCTGGGGATGTTGGCCACCTCGAGGACTTCTGTGTTGGAGATACATTCCTGCCACCTGATGCCAAGTATTCTCCGGAGGCAGCGAAGATGGAATGAATTGAGACGTCGCTCTTGGCTGACATACGTTGTCCAGGCCTCGCTGCCATAGAGCAAGGTACTGAGGACACAGGCCTGATACACTTGGACTTTTGTGTTCCGTGTCAGTGCGCCATTTTCCCACACTCTCTTGGCCAGTCTGGACATAGCAGTGGAAGCCTTTCCCATGTGCTTGTTGATTTCTGCATCTAGAGACAGGTTACTGGTGATAGTTGAGCCTAGGTAGGTGAACTCTTGAACCACTTCCAGAGCGTGGTCGCCAATATTGATGGATGGAGCATTTCTGACATCCTGCAACATGATGTGCGTTTTCTTAAGGCTGATGGTTAGGCCAAATGCATTGCAGGCAGCCGCAAACATGTCGATGAGACTCTGCAGACACTCTTCAGTGTGAGATGTTAAAGCAGCATCGTCAGCAAAGAGGAGTTCCCTGATGACGACTTTCCGTACTTTGGACTTCGCTCTTCGACGGGCAAGGTTGAACAACCTGCCCCCTGATCTTGTGTGGAGGAAAATTCCGACTTCAGAGAACTTGAAAGCATGTGAAAGCAGCAGGGAGAAAAAAATCCAAAAAGGTGTGTGTAACAGCGATACTGAAACATTTCAGGGTACTATTCAACCAAGAAGGATTCCGAGAAAAGTCAGGATCAGTATTGAAAGAGAAAGAGAGAGAGTCAAATGGGGATAGAGAGAGAAAGAGAGAGAGAGACTGTCAGCTCCTGGATGTGTAAGGCCTCTCTGTTCCTGCACCCATTTTAACATTGTACCATTTAGTTTAGATTGCCTCTCCCACTGTCTTCCTTCCAAAATCCATCACTTCACATTTCTCAGCATTGAAGTTAACCTGCCCTGTGTCTGTCCAATGGCAGGTTGGAAAGTAAACTGTCAAGAGGACATAAAGAGTCTACAAAGAGATTTCGATAGGTTAAGTGAGTGGACAAACATTTGGTAGATGGAGTAGAATGTGTCAGGAAGAATAAATAGTAGTATATTATTGAAATGGAGAGAGACTGCAGAACTCGACAGAACATAGGGATCTGGGGGAACAAAAACAAGAAATGCTGGAATCACTCAGCAGGTCTGGCAGCATCTGTGGAAAGAGAAGCAGAGTTAACGTGTCGGGTCAGCGACCCTTCTCCCTCAGTTAGGGATCTGGGGGTCCTGGTACATGAATCACTAAATGTTACTATGCAGGTACAGCGAGTGATTAGAAGACAAATGGAACAATGTTGTTTCTGACAAGGGGAATAGAATATAAAAGTAGGGAATTGTTGCTACTGCTGTACAGGACCTTAGTTAGACCACATCTGGAGTAATGTGGACTGTTTTGGTCTCCTTACTTAATCACGGTTATAACTGCATTAGAAGCAGTTCAGAGAAGGCTCACTCGACTGATACCTGGGATGAAGGGGTTATCTTCTGAGAAAAGGTTGAACAGGTTGGGCCGATACCCACTGGAATTTAGAAGAATGAGAGGTGATCTTATTGAAACATCTCAGGTCCTGAGGGGACTGGACAGGGTGGATGCTGAGAGGGTGTTTCCCTTGTTGGGGAGTCTAGAACGAGGGGACACAGTTTAAAATTAGGGCTCTCCCATTTAAGACTGAGATGAGGAGAAATGTTTTTCTCTCAGAGGCTGGTTAGTCTGTGGAATTCTCTTCCCAGAGAGCTGTGGAGGATGGATCATTGAATATATTCAAGGCTGAGTTAGATAGATTTTTGATCAACAAGGGAGTCTAGGATGATGGGGGGTAGAGCGGAAAGTGGAGTTGTGTTCACAATCAGATCAACCATTGAATGGCAGAGCAGGCTCGATGGGCTGAATGGACGACTCCTGTTCCTAATTCATTTGTTCTTGTGTGTTCCATTTCACCAGACTGCCTCTCTCCTCCTGAGGTCTGCTACTAGTCCCTTTCCTGTTTACTTCATCACTGCTCCTCTCTTATTCAGCAGGTTTTGGTGCTTTTTAAATCCACTCCTCTCCTACTGCTCCTCTCTTATGCACCAGGTTTTGGTGTTTCTTAATTCCACTCCTCTCCTGCTGCTTCTCTCTTATTCACCAGGTTTTGGTGTTACTTAATTCCACTCCTCTCCCGCTGCTTCTCTCTTATTCACCAGGTTTTGGTGTTACTTAATTCCACTCCTCTCCCGCTGCTGCTCTCTTATTCACCAGGTTTTAGTTCTTTTTAAATCCACTCTTCCCCCACTGCTCCTCTCCTATTCACCAGGTTTTGGTGCTTTTTAAATCCACTCCTCTCCCACTGCTCCTCTCTTATTCACCAGGTTTTGGTGTTTATTAAGTCCACTCCTCTCCTGCTGCTCCTCTCTTATTCACCAGGTTTTGGTACTTTTTAAATCCACTCCTCTCCCACTGCTCCTCTCTTATTCACCAGGTTTTGGTGATTTTTAAATGCACTCCTCTCCCGCTGCTCCTCTTGTATTCACCAGAGATTGGTGCTTTTAAAATCCAATCTTCTCCCACTGCTCCTCTCTTATTCAACAGGTTATAGTGCTTTTAAAATCCACTCCTCTCCCACTGCTCCTCTCTTATTCACCAGGTTTTAGTTCTTTTGAAATCCACTCCTCTCCCGCTCGTCTTCTCTTATTCACCAGGCTTTGGTTCTTTTCAATCGTCTGAGCTCCAGGACATCACTGTAAGAGTACCTCAGGGTAGTGTCCTAGGCCCAACCATTTTCAGCTGCTTCATCAATGACCTTTCTTCAATCAATAGGTCAGAAGAGGGGATGTTCGCTGATGATTGCAGAATGATCAGCACCATTGTCAACTCCTCAGATACTGAAGCAGTCTGTGCAGAATTGCAGCAAGACCTGGACAATATCCAGGCTTGGGCTGATAAGTGGCAAGTAACATTCGTGCCACACAAGTGCCAGGCAATGACCATCTCCAACAAAATAGAATCTACCCATCTCCCATTGACATTCATTGAATCCCCCACTATCAACATCCTAGGGGCTACCATTGACCGAAAACTGAACTGGAGTAGCCATATAAATACCGTGGCGACAAGAGCAGGTCAGAGGCTAGGAATCCTGAGGTGAGTAACTCACCTCCTGACTCCCGGAATCCTGTCCACAATCTACAAGGCACAAGTCAGGAGTGTGATGGAAGACTCTCCACTTGCCTGGATAGGTGCAGCTCCAACAACACTCAAGAAGCTCGACACCATCCAGGACAAAGCGGCCTGCTTGATTGGCACCCCATCTACAAACATTCACTCCCTCCACCACAGACACACAGTGGCAGCAGTGTGTACAAAACGAAGAGAACAAAGAACAAAGAGAATTAAAGCACAGGAAAAGGCCCTTCGGCCCTCCATGCCTGCGCTGATCCAGATCCTCTATCTAAACATGACGCCTATTTTCTAAGGGTCTGTATCTCTTTACTTCCTGCCCATTCATGTATCTGTCTAGTTACATCTTAAAACACGCTTTCATGCCTGCTTCTACCACCTCCGCTGGCAACGCGTTCCATGCATCCACCACCCTCTGCGTAAAGAACTTTCCACGCATATCCCCCCTAAACGTTTCCCCTTTCACTTTGAACTCGTGAACCCTAGTAATTGAATCCCCACTCTGGGAAAAAGCTTCTTGCTATCCAACCTGTCTATACCTCTCATGATTTTGTACACCTCAATCAGGTCCCCCCTCAATCTCCGTCTTTGTAATGAAAATAATCCTAATCTACTGAACCTCTCTTCATAGCTAGCGCCCTCCATACCAGGCAACATCCTGGTGAACCTCCTCTGCACCCTCTCCAAAGCATCCACATCCTTTTGGGAATGTGGCGACAAGAACTGCACGCAGTATTCCAAATATGGCCGAACCAAAGTCTTATACAACTGTAACATGACCTGCCAACACTTGTACTCAATACCCCGTCCGATGAAGGAAAGCATGCCGTATGCCTTCTTGACCACTCTATTGACCTGCGTTGCCACCTTCAGGGAACAATGGACCTGAACACCCAAATCTCTCTGTACATCAATTTTCCGCAGGACCTTTCCATTTACTGTGTAATTCACTCTTGAATTGGATCTTCCAAAGTGCATCACCTCGCATTTGCCCTGATTGAACTCCATCTGCCATTTCTCTGCCCAACTCTCCAGTCT
The DNA here is from genome assembly GCF_036365525.1 of Heterodontus francisci. Lineage (NCBI taxonomy): Eukaryota > Metazoa > Chordata > Chondrichthyes > Heterodontiformes > Heterodontidae > Heterodontus > Heterodontus francisci. The sequence continues at coordinate 14,452 of NW_027141490.1, read as the reverse complement.
ATCTATATTCTGCTGTATTCTCTGACAGTCCCCTTCACTATCTGCTACTCCACCAATCCTAGTGTCGTCTGCAAACTTGCTAATCAGACCTCCTATACTTTCCTCCAAATCATTTATGTATATCACAAACAACAGTGGTCCCAGCACGGATCCCTGTGGAACACCACTGGTCACACGTCTCCATTTTGAGAAACTCCCTTCCACTGCTACTCTCTGTCTCCTGTTGCCCAGCCAGTTCTTTATCCATCTAGCTAATACACCCTGGACCCCATGCGACTTCACTTTCTCCACCAGCCTACCATGGGGAACCTTATCAAACGCCTTACTGAAGTCCATGTATATGACATCGACAGCCCTTCCCTCATCAATCAACTTTGTCACTTTGCCAGCCAGCAACCAACCATTTATACTAATCCTCCATTAACCCCATGCTCCCTCCCACAGCCCCACCATTATCCTACCACTTACCTACACTAGAGGTAATTTACAATTGCCAATTTATCTGTCAACCAACAAGTCTTTGGCAGTGGGATGAAAGCGGACCACCCAGCGGAAACCCACACGGTCACAGGGAGAACTTACAAACTCCGCACAGGCAGTAACCAGAACTGAACCAGGGTCGCAGGAGCTATGAAGCTGCGGTGCTAATCACTGCACCACTGTGCTGCCCCGAATCCAGAGAATACAGGCCCATAAATTACCAGGTTTTTTGTGGATCTCCTTGTCCTTCAAATGAATTCTCCTATGACTGCTTGAAATAGGTTCACATACCAATTTAATTTTGATGATGGATTCCTATTTCTTATGCCCAGGCTCGGTGTTATTGCGTGGTCTTTTACATTAATGACAGAAATGCTTGAAACTAGCTCTCCTTCTCAATCACTTTGTCACGGAAGATGAAAAATAGCCAAAGTTTTTGAGAAAGCAAAGCCTTTAAACCAAATTGTGACACTTCTGTGACATTTGATGTCTGCAGATAAGTTCTGTAATTTTTAAAGCTGCTGGATCTCTTGCTGTGGTATCAGTTCTCACGTGATCCTGGAAACTGTCGTCACCTGTTTAAAAAAAACACAAAGAACCCATTGTAGTTCTGTCCCAAAACACAATGTGTTAATTTGCACAATTTTATTTGTCAATTTAGACATTGAAAGTCTAATAATATTCAATATATAAATTTTACTCTCAGCAATGCAGATATTGTGTGGTGAATTAAATGAATAATACAGCTGTAGTAGGGTTAATTTATTTGCTTGTACCCACAGGGGGCAGAGCAAAACATTCTCAGATGCATCACTTCAAATAACTTCGTTGAAAAAAATCTCAATTGAAAGATTTCTTCTGCCCTACCATATCTTGAATGAAGTTTATAACTTCCTTGTATTTCTCCTCGAAGACTCCTTTATCATCTTTAACAACATGAATTCATTTATTCTCTTTATATATTTTTAAAAAATGCCTTTGATCACTGTTGTGACCGTTAATTTCTCGAGATTCGCCAAAAGGGTTTTTCCTCCCAAGATGCGACTTGACCAGTCTCACAAACTCGAGATCCTTCTTTCCTCTCAAAAAGCATTCACAATGTGCCAAGTCCCATCTGGGGTGTCATAATGTAAAATTCAATAAGATAGGGATGGTTTATGCCCTCTTCCAAGGTGGTAACAGACTTGACAGCACAAAGCATGTTGAAAATCGACTTCGTTGAGGGATAAAGGGAAAGACAAGTTTGTTGAGTTTTCAGATTAACCACAGTCACAAACTAAGGCAGTAATTAACAGTCGAACACAGGTACTATATACAAACATGCGAATTAGGGGCAGGATTAGGCCATTCGGCCCTTCGAGCCTGCTCTGCCATTCAATAAGTTCATGGCTAAACTGATTACTCCAGATTTCCACCTGCCCCCGATAACCTTCGATCCCCTTGCTTATCACGAATCTATCTATCTCTGCCTTAAAAATATTCAAAGTCTCTGCTTCCACCAGATTACCAATTGAGGAAGATAATTCCAAAGACTCACGACCCTCTGAGAGAAAAAAAAATGTCTCTGCCTTATTTTTAAACAGTGACCCCTACTCCTAGTCCCCATATTAGAGATTGGACAGCAGAGCGCAGAATTCATTCCCTTTCAGTTTTTGTCCTTCAGGTTATTGGTCGTTTCCTCTCTCTTGTCTCATTGTTGATCGAAAATTCTCTGCCATACAATATCAAAGACATGACTCCTTTTATCATGGCAGCTTTACAGTTAACCCTCCCCTCTCCCAATCACTGGTTATTCTTGCATTAAAGGATGCCTTTCTGAACCAACCAAGAATAATTTTGTGATGGTTGCTAACCTTTTGAATTTGTGCAATTAGTATCCCTTTGTGTTGACTACTTTATTGCAATGCTTTTACATTTTGAGTTGTTTTTTTATCCCATTACGAGACAAATCTATACAGGCTGTTTTCACTGTCTGCTCTCAATGTCTCACCCTTTTGCTGCAAATAAGCAATTTAAAACTTGGCATAATCTCCCAGAATCCCTCTCCCTTGACATCTTTCCTATACTGTGCCCTATTTCCTACGTTTACCCACTTTACCATACTGCAATGAAGGGTTCGAATGAAGCGAAATGTTCGTTTACAATAAACGTCAATTGTTAGATATAATAGGTAGATTCGCAATTAATAACAATTAGTAATCTGGTTAGTAGCATTTCGTAACCTAATAATCTTGCACAGATGTGCGTGCGATTGAGCCTTTTTAGAGCCTGATATGCTGAGGCAGGGACAGAGGCCGGAGATGTTACAGAGGTGGAAGGAGATGTCATTTCTGATGGAGACAACATCAGGTCAGAAGCTCAGGTCAGTGATGAATAGGGAGCATATTTTACACAACTTCATGTTTAGTCTGATACAACAGCCAGGAATGGTGATGGGATCAATGACAAGGGAGTAGAGTTTGTGGTGCAACCAAAGGTGGAGGCTTCGCTCAGCGTTTAATTGGAGGAAATTGCAGCTCATGGGAAACAGACTTTTCCAGTCTGATAACAAAGAGGAAGTGGAGGGTCGAGAGAGCTGGAGATGGGTCTTGTCAGCACACATTTGGAAGCTTACCCCATATCTGTAGATGATGTGGCCAGCGGGCAGTGAGTAGATGAGGAAGAGGATGGAACAAGAATAGAAAGTTCTGGGACTCCAGAGTGCTGGTCTGGGAAGAGAGGCCATTGCTGGAGATGCTCTGGTTACAATCAGATCAGTAATATTGGAACCAGGCAGGGTCAGTCCCACTGAAAAATACCAATGTCAGATGTATGGGGAGATCACAGATGGGATGGCCGCAGGCTTGAAGGAGTGGCCGGAGATGAGGAGTGGTGAGGACATGGAAGAATTTTAACCCAATGTTTAGAATTTTAAATTTAAATACTTAGAGGACTGGGAGCCAACGCAGGTCAGTTAGGCTGAAGCTGTTGGGTGAGATGGACTTGGTGAGGGTTGGACATTGAAGCAGGGATTTGGAGCAGTTGATAGTGAGAGAAGGTGGAATTTGGGGTCCAGTTAGCAGTGAACTGGAGGAAAGGAGTCAGGAGTTGGTGCAGTTGTAATCTTATTGTAGGCATTAACCATTATAGAATAAACAGGGAAATATCTGCAGTGAAATAGCGGAGACAAGATTCTCTTTTATTCTTTCATGTTGTGTGAGCTCCGCTGACAAGGTCAGCATTTGTTGCCCTTGACAACTTGCTGGGCCGTTTCACAGAGCAGTTAAGAGTCAGCCACATTGCTCTGGGTCTGCAGCCACATGTAGGCCAGACCAGGTAAGGATGGAATATTTCCATCCCTGAAAGGAATTCACGAATCAAATGAGTTTTTACAGCAATGTATGATAGTATCATGGCACCATTACAGAGACTAGCTTTCAATTGCAGACTTTTGTTAATTGATTGGATTTAAATTACAGCAGCTGCCATGGTACGATTTGAACCCCTGTCCCCAGGCCCTTGGGTTGGACCTCTGGATTTCTAGCCCAGTAACATTGTCACTCCAAAACTGCCCCCCAATGGACGTATGCAGTGTCTGTCCCCTAATATCACCCACAGTAGTTTCTGGACTGTAACCCTGAACGTGGTCCCGAATCAGAGACTCAAAGTTCACAGTTTAACTGGGAAAAGGCAGGAACAGACTAAGACGGGATTGTTTTTGTCCCTGGATTCAGTGGACACTGCAGACAGTTAGTTACATTTACAATAGAAATGCCAGGAGTGAACAAGGTCAATACAATAATATGGAAAATGTAAATGACTCCACTCATAATTGTAGCATCTCTCCAGTGTGAGTCCAGATTACAGGTTTAGTCCCGAGAGAGGTCTTACTAAGAAAATATCATTAACATTGAAATGATTGTGTTTTATCCACCACATTATTTACCAGAGCCAAAGCTGCTGATGTAATGTGTTTGTTCAGGTGAGTGTAACTAATAACAATGATCAGGGGTATAACCGTGTCAGTGGAGACTTATCCACTGTATAAATCAGGACCTTTTGGAATGGATCAGCTCAGAGTGTCTGCTGGAGCTGTGGGTTCCAGGCTAACAGAAGCCTCAGCTTCTCACAGAAATGGGATATCCAGTAATCTATCAGATAGCAGGCGTTTATTATCGTGTACTTGCAGCAATTGGAGTTCCTGGTAAGCCAGTATCTCAGCTGTTAGTGGTGTAAATCGATATTAACTGTGCTGCTGTACTCAGTATTATTTCACAGTGTGTGTCTCCAGCAATTTACTGATGGAATCTCCTCATTGTTTACTCTTTCCATCTTGCAGCAGCTGTATTCAATTGTATTGGTTCAAGTAACCCTGGCATTGTTAGAACATAGAACATAGAACATTACAGCGCAGTACAGGCCCTTCGGCCCTCAATGTTGCGCCGACCTGTGAAACCATCTGACCTACACTATTCCATTTTCATCCACATGTCTATCCAATGACCACTTAAATGCCCTGACAGTTGGTGATTCTACTACTGTTGCAGGCAGGGCGTTCCACGCCCCGACTACTCTCTGAGTAAAGAAACTACCTCTGACATCTGTCCTATATCTATCACCCCTCAACTTAAAGCTATGTCCCCTCGTGTTTGCCATCACCATCCGAGGAAAAAGACTCTCACTATCCACCCTATCTAACCCTTTGATTATCTTATATGTCTCTATTAAGTCACCTCTCCTCCTGCTTCTCTCCAACGAAAACAACCTCAAGTCCCCCCTGCTCTCATGCTCACATCTCTGTCCTGGGATAGCTGCAGTGTTCCAGTGAACATCAACGCAAGCTCGAGGATCAGCATCTCATCTACCAATTAGGCATACTACAGCCTGCCGGACTGAACATTGAGTTCAATAATTTCAGAGCATGACAGCCCCCCATTTTACTTCCATTTTTAGTTATTTTTTCTTCCTCTTTTTTTTTACATTCTTTTTTACATTTTTTACAATATTTTTTTGCATTTATTTCATTTCATCTTAGTTTGTTCAGTTTGCTTACCCACTGTTTTTTTTCACGTTTGCACTTACTGATGTTCAATATTCAGTGTATTCACACCTAATCTGTACTAATGCTTTGTCTTTCAACACACCATTAACATATTGTTTGCCTTTGCTCCATGACCTTTTGGTCAGCTATGTGGCCTGGTCCAATCTGCACATTTTCCTTTGTTATCTCTTGGCCCACCTCCACCTCACTTGCTTATAATCTGTGACTTTTCTAATATTTGTCAGTTCCGAAGAAGGGTCACTGACCCAAAACGTTAATTCTGCTTCTCTTTTCACAGATGCTGCCAGACCTGCTGAGTGATTCCAGCATTTCTTGTTTTTGTTTCAGATTTCCGGCATCCGCAGTATTTTGCTTTTACACAAGTCCCTCAGCCTTTCCTCGTAAGACCTTCCCTCCATACCAGGCAGCATCCTAGTAAATCTTCTATGCACCCTTCCCAAAGCTTCCACATCCTTCCTATAATGCGGTGACCAGAACTGCACGCAATATCCAGGTGCAGTCTCACCAGAGTTTTGTACAGCTGCAGCATGACCTCGTGGCTCCGAAACTCGATCCCCCTACTAATAAAAGCTAACACACCATATGCCTTCTTAACAGCCCTATTAACCTGGGTGGCAACTTTCAGGGATTTATGTACCTGGACACCAAGATCTCTCTGCTCATCTACACTACCAAGAATCTTCCCATTAGTCCAGTACTCTGCATTGCTGTTACTCCTTCCAAAGTGAATCACCTCACACCTTTCCGCATTAAACTCCATTTGCCATCTCTCAGCCCAGCTCTGCAGCCTATCTATGTCCCTCTGTAACCGACAACATCCTTCGGCACTATCCACAACTCCACCGACCTTAGTGTCATCCGCAAATTTACTAACCCACCCTTCTACACACTCATCCAGGTCATTTATAAAAATGACAAACAGCAGTGGCCCCAAAACAGATCCTTGCGGTACACCACTAGTAACTAAACTCCAGGATGAATATTTGCCATCAACCACCACCCTCTGTCTTCTTTCAGCTAGCCAATTTCGGATCCAAAGCTCTAAATCACCTTCAACCCCATACTTCAGTATTTTCTGCAATAGCCTTCCGTGGGGAACCTTATCAAACGCCTTACTGAAATCCATATACACCACATCCACTGCTTTACCCTCATCCACCTGTTTGGTCACCTTCTCGAAAAACTCAATAAGGTTTGTGAGGCACGACCTACCTTTCACAAAACCGTGCTGACTATCGCAAATGAACTTATTCTTTTCAAGATGATTATAAATCCTATCTCTTATAACCTTTTCCAACATTTTACCCACAACCGAAGTAAGGCTCACAGGTCTATAATTAACAGGGCTGTCTCTACTCCCCTTCTTGAACAAGGGGACAACATTTGCTATCCTCCAGTCTTCCGGCACTATTCCTGTCGACAATGACGACATAAAAATCAAGGACAAAGGCTCTGCAATCTCCTCCCTAGCTTCCCAGAGAATCCTAGGATAAATCCCATCTGGCCCAGGGGACTTATCTATTTTCACACTTTCCAAAATTGCTAACACCTCCTCCTTGTGAAGCTCAATCCCATCGAGCCTAGTAGTCTGTATCTCAGTATTCTCCTCGACAACATTTTCTTTCTCTACTGTAAATACTGACGAAAAATATTGATTTAACGCTTCCCCTATCTCCTCTGATTCCACACACAACTTCCCACTACTACCCTTGATTGGCCCTAATCTCACACTAGTCATTCTTTTATTCCTGATATTATTCTGTGTATTGAATGTATTTGAATCAGATGTCTCGGTTAGGATCAAAAATCAGATCATCAGGAGATTGTCATAGTTTCAAGATGTGCAACTATTTGGTCCTGGAATATTTTTATGATTGTTTTTTCACTGATTGATAATGACACAACTCACAGTCTCAGTGTTACAAGGGGACAGAACAATGTCCTCCATGACCATTAATATGGTTCAGTTTAACTGGGATTTCAATGTATTTATTCGTTATCACTGTCATAAAATATTATTTCATTCTGAGTGTGTCTGAAGTTGCTTCAGAGATCTGGTTACTGAACTGAGTTTGTTGCTGCCTCTTTCACATCTCCTTCTCTGCTTCACTGTGGAGCCTTCACTCTCACTGGAATTCATTTTAAAAGAGAATGTATTGATCTGATGTTTTATTGGTTTACACTCTTTCAGTTGGAATCAAAAGCCTTTCCATTTATCTGTAGATTATCAGCTGCAGCGTTGATGTTGATGTTTTATTAATTAAACAATCCCACATTCTAACGGTGTACTTTATAAATCCAGGAGAAGGAATTTCAATGATTGTGAAGTTTGTGTGGAAGAAGCTTTAAATCCTGTTTAATCCATGTATTGTTGATGAAGTGGAGAGTGTAGGTGAACAGGTGGAGACTTGGGTGTTCTGTAGACACATTAAATTATTCAGAGGTTTCACCATTGAACAAACTGACTATGAGAATGGAATCATTGAACCTGGGGCTGGTGAACAGATAACAGGAGCAGAATGTTAGGAATAAATCGTATGTGAAAAACAGCTTTAAGTAACAGCTTGCAGGGTGGTGAGTACTCCAGAGAGATAGGGAAGGAGAAAAGGAGCAGGGAGAACGAAAGCGAGGGAAAGAGATAATTAGAAGTAAAGAGAAAGACGGAGCAGTGTGAATAATTCACTATCATAAAGTGCTGAAATATCCAGAACAGTTAGTGAGAGAAACTGTGAGTTGAAGTTGTTTGCTGTCAGATTGTGTTAGTGTTACTGCTGGAATTGATCCTCTGTGTTTATTTCTGTTTGTTTCTTATCATGTTTTGTAGAAATTTCCTGTTCGTTACTTAGTGACTGAATAAACATCATAGAACATTGTTCACTGATTATAAATCCTTATTTAAATACTGCACTTTAAAATCTCTGTGACTGCTGAATGTAATAAAGAGTGAGGTTGATATCAGAAATATATTTAAATTTATATTTAATTGCCTGTACAAACCATCGGCTCCTGTCTCCCCTCCAGCTCCAACATGTCCTTTTCCTTCTCTCCCTCCCAATCTCACTCACTGGCTCCACCTCCACATTCCTCTTCCAAATAAATCCCAACCCTCAAACACACCGGAACATCTCTCAGCCTTTTCCCATTCTGTCCCAGCATCTGTCGGTTCTCTGAACTCACAGCAACAAACCAGCTGCGCATTCCGCTCTCCCCAAACCTTCCCGACCAACAGTCTGGAGACAAATTCCCATTTAACCCATTGGATTCCATCTCTGTAAAACGCCTTCTCATTTCCCCACCGGTACTGCCTCCTCCCTCATTACTTCCAGTAGATCTAGTGCTGACTTTATTCATTTTCTGTATCAATTTCCCAATTCATTATTAATAATTGTGTTTCTAACATTTCACTGTGACAAAGCACTGCCCAGGTCAATGAATCAGTTTTCCCTGTTCGATGCAGCAACAAAGCTGGAAATTTTAGCTCAGATCCTGTCAAACTGCTGCTTTGTCTCCAGGTCTGATCAATAATTTCTCTGCTTCCTTTTCTCTCTCTTCCAGTTAACTTGGTGGCGATTGTGATCCTGTCCCGAGGAAAGTGCGGTCTCTCCAAATGTATCACTGTCTACCTGGTGGGAATGGCAGTTTCTGATCTCCTGGTCGTTATCACTGGTCCCATATTGATGCGGATTGTTTCAATTTATTTCCCAGATTCATTCCTGTTCATTACTCCCGTGTGTTCTTTCATTGTTGTTCTGATTTCTGCATCCACATTTATTTCTGTCTGGCTCACAGTCACTTTCACCTTTGATCGATTTGTGGCCATTTGTTGTGAGAAGCTAAAAACAAAATATTGCACCGAGAAAACAGCGGCTGTGGTTGCAGGAACAGTGAGTGTGCTGGGCTGTTTAGAGTCTGTCCCCTGGTACTTTACAGTGGAACAAGGTTACTTTATTGATAATGTTCCCATGGATTGTGTCCTCAAACCGAGCTTCTTCACTTCCCCCACATGGGTCACATTTGAATTGTTTAATTACATTTTAACCCCTTGTATCCCGGTCTTTCTGATTTTGCTGCTCAATGTTCTGATTGTTAGACAGATTTTATTCTCCAGTGAAGTCCGCAGGGGATTCCGGCGCTACAGCAATGGAGAGAATCACAAAGACCCAGAGATGGAGAATCGGAGAAAATCAATTATTTTACTCTTCAGTATATCCGGCAGTTTTATATTGTTATGGATGACCGGGGTTGTGTTTATCATTTATAGGCGAATGGCAGATATTTGGTATAATTCCTCCGACATTGACCCTCAATTTATCACATATCAGACATCAGTAATGCTGCAGCTTCTCAATTCCTGCACCAACACGTGTATTTACACTATGACCCCGACTAATTTCAGAGAGGAGCTGAAGAAGGGGGTGAAATACCCTCTCAATCTCATTGTTAAATTCGTGAAACCATAGAAAGAGATAACAACTGGAACTAAACCCCATTTCATGTTCCATTCACTACACTCTCCACAGGACAGAAAGCAGATTTTATATTCACAGCACTGAATCCTGAAATTATTTTAAAACTGATTATGAGATTGTATTTTATTGAGAATCTGAACTATTGAGTTGGGACTTGTTCTGCCCCCTCTCACCATCTCCATCTTCTGGTGTCCCTTTCTCACTGCAGTTACTGCCCCCTCTCACCACCTCCATCTGCTGGTGCCCCTTTCTCACTGCAGTTACTGCCCCCTCTCACCATCGCCATCTTCTGGTGTCCCTTTCTCACTGCAGTTACTGCCCCCTCTCACCACCTCCATCTGCTGGTGCCCCTGCATCACTGCAGTTACTGTCTCCCTCTGACCACCTCCATCTGGTGGTGTCCCTGTCTCACTGCAGTTACTGCCCCCTCTCACCATCTCCATCTGCTGGTGTCCCTTTCTCACTGCAGTTACTGCCCCCTCTCACCACCTCCATCTGCTGGTGCCCCTTTCTCACTGCAGTTACTGCCCCCTCTCACCATCTCCATCTTCTGGTGTCCCTTTCTCACTGCAGTTACTGCCCCCTCTCACCACCTCCATCTGCTGGTGCCCCTGCATCACTGCAGTTACTGTCTCCCTCTGACCACCTCCATCTGGTGGTGTCCCTGTCTCACTGCAGTTACTGCCCCCTCTCACCATCTCCATCTGCTGGTGCCCCTGCCAGACTGCAGTTATTGCCCACTCTCACCATTTCCATCTGCTGGTGTCCCTTCCTCACTGCAGTTACTGCCCCTCTCACCACCTCCATCTGTTGGTGCCCCTGCATCGCTGCAGCTATTGTGTTCCTCTGACCATCTCCATCTCCTGGTGTCCCTGTCTCACTGCAGTTACTGCCCACTCTCTTTACCTCCATCTGCTGTTGCCCCTGCATCACTGCAGTTATTGTTACCCTCTGACCATCTCCATCTGCTGGTAGCCCTGCCTCACTGCAGTTACTCCCACCTCTCACCCTCTCCATCTGCTGGTGCCCCTGCATCCCTGCAGTTATAATCTTCCTCTGACCACATCCATCTGCTTGTGTCCCTGTCTCACTGCAGTTACTGCCCCCTCTCACCATCGCCATCTGCTGGTGTCCCGGTCTCACTGCAGTTACTGCCCCCTCTCACCATCTCCATCTGCTGGTGCCCCTGCATCCCTGCAGTTATAATCTTTCTCTTACCACATCCATCTGCTGGTGTCCCTGTCTCACTGCAGTTACTGACCCCTCTCAACATCCCCATCTGCTGGTGTCCCTGTCTCACTGCAGTTACTGCCCCCTCTCACCGTCTCCATCTGCTGGTGCCCCTGCCTCACTGCATTTACTGACCCCTCTCAACATCCCCATCTGCTGGTGTCCCTGTCTCACTGCAGTTACTGAACCCTCTCACCATCTCCATCTGCTGGTGTCACTTTCTCACTGCAGTTACTGTCCCTCTCACCATCCCCATCTGCTGGTGCCCCTTTCTCACTGCAGTTACTGTCCCTCTCTCCATCCCCATCTGCTGGTGTTCCTGTCTCACTGCAGTTTCTGCCCCCTCTCACCATCTCGATCTGCTGGCGTCGTTGTCTCACTGAAGTTATTGTCCCCCTCTCATCATCTCCATCTACTGGTAAGTAGCCTGTCTCCCCCAGTTCCACAATTACTGGTGCATCCCCCAATTCTCGTTTGAGTCAGAGGGATAGAAACAGAGAGTGAGGGAGAGAGAGACAGATGGAGATTAACTGTGACAGCGGTAGTAACAGTGACATCGCGAGAGAGAGACAGAGAGACGGTGAGAGAAACAGAGTGTGAGAGATAGACACAGGGAGAGGGAGAGATACAGAGGCAGAGGTACAGGGAGAGAGACAGTGACAGCAGGAGAGAGACAGAGGGATAAACAGAATGGGGGTGTGGGTAGAGGCAGAGGCAGGGAGAATTTTTGGAGAAACATTTTCAGGGAATAATCTTGAAAACAAAATTAAATACATATTTTCCTGTGACTCCACGCCGAAAATAACTGGCCACGCTCAAGAATGCAATTTGAAAGGAAACATTGAAGCCAATTGTTGCACAGTGGTTAGCAATCTCGTCTCTGAGTTATAAGGAGTGGAGAAGTCCCTTGTCATGTCTAATATGGTGGAGAAAGTGAGGTTCTGTTTAACTCTCGCTCTTTAAATGTTGTCAGCGGGAAGTGAGGAAAGTGCCAGGAGACCCTCAGATACTTTAGCAACAGGGGAAAGATGTAGATGTACAAAGGGACCTGGGTGTCCTCATCAATACGTGCTGAAAGCTGACATGCAGATGCAGCAAGTCTTTATCACAAGAGGATTTACATACAGGTGAAGAGGAGTCTTGCTTCAATTGTACAGAACCTTGGTTGGACCGCACCTGGAGTACTGCGTGCATTTCTGGTCTCCTTACCTTCGGAAGGATATTATTGCCATAGACGGAGTGCAACGAAGGTTCACCAGACTTCTTCCCGGGATGGTGAAAGGAAATTGGGGAAACCGGGTCTGTATTCTCTGAGTATCGAACAATGAGAGGTGATCTCATTGAAACTTACAAAATATTTAAAAGGATAGACAGGGTAGACGCACGTAATATGTTTCCCCTGGTTGTGAAGTCCAGAACCAGGGGACGCAATTCCAAAGTAAGGGGGAAGCCACTTAGTATAGAGATAAGGAGAAATGTCTTTACTCAGAGCGTTGTGAATATTTGTAATTCTCTCCCACAGAGGGCTGTGGAAGCTCAGTCATTGAGTATGTTTCAAGTAAAAATTGACAGATGTCTAAATACAAATGAAATAAAGAGATATGGGGATAATGTGGGAAAACGTCTTTGAAATGGAAGTTCAGACATGATCGTATTGAATGAAGGGGCAGGTTCGATGGGCTGAATGGCCTACTCCTACTCCTATGATCCTATGGAAGAGGACACAGGGTGTGAGGGGACCTTGGCACAGATGCACACGGAGACACACACTCATGCATACAAACACACTCACATACAGACACACACAAATGGAACGTGAGAGAGAGACAAAGAAAGAGAGCAGCAGAGAGAAAGAAAGAGACAGTGAGATTGTGAGACAAGGAGTAACAGAGAGAGGCAGAGATAGAGGGAGAGACAGAGGGAAAGGGAGAATCAGGGAGACAGGGAGAGACAGAGAGAGAGGGAGAGGCAGAGGTAAAACACAAGATGACAAGAAATAGGAGCAGGTGCACACCATATGTCCCATCAAGCCTGCTCCGCCATTCAATACATTCATGGCTGATCTTAGGATTCAACTCAGTTTCCCGCCCATTTCCCATATCCCTTGATTCGTTGAGAGGCTAAACTTCTGTCTATCACAGCCTTAAATGTATTGAAGGAAGGAGCATCCACGACCCTCCGGGGTAGAGAATTGTAAAGATTCACTACCCTTTGAGTGAAATAATTTATATTCATCTCAGTCCGAAATGATTGGCCTGAGACTGTGCCTCCTTGTTTTAGATTCCCTGACCTGCGGAAATAATCTCTCAGTGTCTACCCTTTCCAATCCTTTTAGAATCTTATATGCTTCAATGTGATCTCCGTTCATTCTTCTAAACTCCAAAGAATACAGGCCTAGTCTATTTAATCTCCCTCTTTCCCTCAGATCTGTCTGTTTCTGCACCCACTTTCGAATTGTATCCTTTAGTTTATATCACCTCTCCTTATTCTTCCTACCTGTGGAGGATGTGGGTATGGTTCTTAATGACTACATCACATCTGTCTTCACAAAAGAGGAGACTATGCAGACATTGTAGTCAAGGAGGACGGGTTTGAAATGTTGGATGTGATAAACAGTGACAGAGGAAATATTAAGGGGTTTAGCATCTTTTAACGCTGATAATTCACCAGCATCAGACAGTTAGAGGTGCAAGAAGTAAATAGCAGAGGCTGTGACCAACATTTTCCAATCCTCTCTGGTTACAGGCGTGGTTCCAGAGGAATGGAGGACTGCGAATGTTGTATTGTTGATGAACAAGGGAGAAAGTAATAGACTGAGTGATTACAGGCCACGCAGCCTAATCACAGTGGAGGGAAAATTATTGGGAAAATTTCTGGTAAACAACATGAATCGTCATTTCGAAAGGTGCAGATTAATCCAGCACAGTCAGCATGGATTTGTTCAGTGAAGATCGTGTCAGAATAGTTTGTTGATGTCTTTGAGGGGGTAAGTAGGAGGGTCGACGAGGATCGTGACTCATCACCGGCTTCTCAAGGGCAATCAGGGATGGGCAATAAATGCTGGTCTTGTCATTGATTTCCAGATCCCGTGAATGAATTTAGCACAGTGTCAGCTCCTGTACCTGTGCAGTACACAGTGGGTACAAAGGAATGATTCACTCCTGTGTCTGTGCTCTGTCATGTTCTAAGCACTAACCTACACGCCTTTTCACCTTCCATAAAACCTTGCTCA